>NC_056732.1:415849736-415989736 GCF_019279795.1 Protopterus annectens
TGTGCCATTCAGTGGGCACAAAGGCTGAGGTGAGGCTACGATTGAACATGGTACTTAGGTGGGGTGCCAGTTTGTTCTGTAGTTCATGTAGAACGCAGCCTGGGATGTTGTCAGGTCCAATGGATGCTGTGTTCTTGGCTTTGGAGAGTGTGTTTTTTACCTGTGCAGCCATGATTACAGGAACTTTGCATTCTTACAGTATAGAGATGAGCCCTTTAGGGGATGAGAGAGGGGTAAAGTTAGCACTGAACCTATCTGCTAGGATGTTGGCAATATCAGTTGGTTCGGTATATTTAGTGCCATTGTGCTGTAACTCAGAGCAGATCTGAGTGTTGCCATTGAGATTCTTGACATGGCTATAGAATGCTTTGTGGTTGTCTTTAGAATCAGTGGCGATTTTATTTTCGTAACTAGCTTTGGAGGATTTTATGAGGGATCTTAGCTTCTTACTGAGGCTGACCACGGAGTTCCTCCAATCATGGGATTTTACTCTTATTTGCAACAATTTCTTTCTTCTTTTGTAGAGTTTTTTATAGCAGGGAACCACCAGATTGGCCTCCTTTTTTTGGGGGATAGCATCTTAGTTCTGTTAGCGATTGCACGATCCATGCACTCATGTAAGTGCTTATAATGTGCAATTGTATAGGATTCAGCAGTCGTATCTCTATTGTCCATCTACATGGGTGCTGTGAAGTCTGCCACTTCTGTCTTAAGAAGCGTGAAGTTCGCTTTGGAGACATTTTTTATGGTGGTTTCCCTAATGGGGGTGGGGGTGGGATGTGGATGTCTAGGGTGATTTGCTTGTGGTCAGATCTGACCAACGAGGAATTGACCTCTGGTTTTGAACACCGGTTGCCCATGTTGGTAATGACCAGGTCTAGGAAATTGCTGCCCTTGGTGGGGGTGTGGATAAGTTGATCCAAGGAACTGGAATTTATGAATTCCAGAAAACATTGAGCACAAGAGTTGGTATATTAGTAGTTTTCCCAGTTAATGGTGGGGTAGTTAAAATTGCCCATTATTAGGGTGTTAGGTTGTACCCTAATATTTTCCATTGTATCAAGAAATGAGTAGTGGGAATCCTGGGGCATGGTGGGGTATCTGTAGCAAGCTACAATTTGCATTGCGGTCTTGCCCAATGTTAGTTGCACTTGGATAATCTCAGATGCATTATGCTGAGCAACTAGCCTGGAGGTGTGGATATCCTTAATGAATATGGACATGCCTCCACCTTTAGTGCTTCGGTCCAGTTAAGGTGGCTGAAAGGTGTGGTATGAATTATAGTCTGGTAATGCAGGGGTGCTCTCTGGAGTCTTGAACCAGGTCTCTGTCACTGCACAGATGTCGATGTTCTCAATTTTAAGGAGTGCCTCGAGTGAGTGCATTTTGATGTTTAGGCTTCTAGCATTAAGTAGCATTACCCTCAGATTTTGCTTGCTTGTACCTGTTACGGTGGTGAACTTGTCATTTGAATCTTGCCTAAAAAAGGCACTATATGGGTGGCAAGAGCCTTAGCCAGTATCCAGAATCCCAAGGGTGACAGGTGCAGGCCATTTCTGGCAAAGCATCGTGGCTTGTCGATCATGTCATCCCAGGCAGACAGATACTGGATCCCCTTAGAATGACACCAGAAGCTTAGCCAATTGTTGAAGTCAATCATTTTGTCCTTGTACTGTGGTATCATTTTGGGTGATGGCAGGATGCTACTCAGAGCTAGGGTCATACATACCTGTGCTAAAAGATCAGTAAGCTCCTCCATGTCTCTTTTCATGTAGTCCAGAGAGGTACGTCTCAGGTCATTCACACCAACATGGACAATGACAGAGTCATATTTGTACTTGCTGTGGAGTGACGTAAGTGCATGCATTATGTGGCAGATCCTGGCACCTGACAGGCAGCTGAGAGTAACTTTCTCCTTGTTTAGCCTGGTGAGTGGAACATCAGTGTGCCTGACTATAGAGTCACCTATGACTCGAATGTTGGGTACGTTGTTATGCCTTATGGGCTGTGGTTGAGTAGCACACTGAGTTTGTGGGCTATGTGTCATTTGGGTTGTGTTGGGGAGGTGGAGGTTGCTTGCATTTCTGCTTTGGAGGTCCCTGTTGCTTGGGTAGATTTTTTTGAGAGTCTCTGTGAATGTAGGTGTGTGTTTTGTGTTTCTATGTGTGTGTTTTGTTGGTATAGGTTTTGAGGGACTATGTGATGAGTGTGGTGTGGTGCAAGTGTTTACCTTCTCCTATTGACTGTCTAGTCCAGTCTTGGGTGAAGAAAACTTTGTTTCCAGTTTGGTTATATAAGTGCATCTCTCACAGGCTGTAGTGTTGGGTGGTAGGAGGAGAGGGTTGTCTGTGTACATGAGGCAATTGCTGCATTGCCCCAAGATGCCCAGATTCATCAGGTAGACAGGGGAAAACACCGGGAGCTGACCCTTCGACATGCCTGGATAGGTGCTTATTTATTAAGTACTAAAAATTGTTTTCCTCTAGACAAGTGAGGAAAGTTGAGTGCTGTAGTAATTTGTTGCTTATTTAGTGCTTACAATGAGATCTGAACAAGTGCTGAGCTCAAAGAAACAGATCTGAGTACTGAAACTAGAAAACTGGCTAGTTCTAAGAAACAAAATTAAGCTAGAAGGCTTCCCTCCAACACAGAATGGCTTGGGGGCTCAGAAGCTTACAAACAGTCCTGGATACAGCAAATCAAAGGCATGAAACAAGCTTAGAATTTTTTTTTTTTTTTTTTTTTGTAAAGTGGAAAGGGGAAAGGAGGAGCAGAAGCTAAATGGGTTGGCCTTCTCAAATCTTCTCCCTGGAACAGGTAGAATGAGGTAATGACACTAGACTGGGAGGAATATCCCAGATCAAATTTACAGTAGGGGCGGGCAACTGCAAAGCCACCAAGTATAAAAACAGGATGCCAAGAGGGAGGGAGGGTGGAAACAAAAATCAGAACAAACAAACCCAACCAGATGCTTAACAATTGTAGAACATTCTACTAAATACCTCATATACAGTGAGTAAAATACAAGTGCTATAAAAAACTCAGAAATAACCAAAAAACAGGATACTTAATGTTATAAATCACGGATTAGTTAGCTCAGAGCCCTTCCTCTGACTTTGTCCGATTAGCTCAGTGTGAAATGACAGAAACAGTCACAAGTTAACTTCTTAAGTAACAAAGTTGAAACCTGAAACAACTTTAAAAAAAGCTTGAAAGAATCAATGAGGTGCTTACTCCAAGGCATAGTCCAGGCAACTCCAGTCAGCCAATGACCGCAAACAATTCACTCTCACTGAAATGCTATACTGGCTTTGGCTAAGCTATGATGGCCTGGGACATGTGCTCAGACACACAGCCTCTACTAACAAACAACTAGGCTCAAAACACAAGCCTGAATATGGACAATGCTACACTACCAACACTACTTAGGTAGAAAAAACTGCAGACATGTTTAAGCAGATAAAGGATCAAGGAGACTCTAGAGAATGCTTTTAAATGCAAACACGTTATATGATACACTCCTAGCAGGAAATCAGAACAAACAAACCCAACCAGATGCCTAACAATTGTAGAAAATTCTACTAAATACCTCACACACAATGAGTAAAATAAAAGTGCTATAAATAACTCAGAAATAAGCAAAAAACAGGATACTTAATGTTGTATATCACAGATTAGTTAGCTCAGTGCCCTTCCTCTGACTTCCTCTGATTAGCTCAGTATGAAATGGCTGAATGGAAGATTGTGTCAAAACCCTAGGCCAGATCAAGATAGACAGTATGCACTGTCTTATCTTCATCCAGGCCTATAACACAGTATCAATGGACTGTGACAACATCACAGCTCACCTATGGTGTGACTCAGCACATACACCTTCTTGACATGGTTGAATACATACTTCAACACACCCTCCACATAGACTATGTTCCCATAGAAGGGTGTACATTAACATGCATCCATCTGAATTGTGGGGACATCACCAGATGCATGTTTGTATAGACATATCCAGACTCTCCTCAACTGTGAAGTAGACCTACATGTCATCACAAACCTCTAAATAAATACTAGTAATATCCCAGCTGTGTGCAACAGACCTGTGTGAGTTGTTAATGCTACCTCATGTCTATTACATCTGATAGATGTCCTCAAAGAAGTCATTGAGGTCATGTATGATGACAACAACATCATCCTGTTGAACTTGACCAGGCCAAGGTACTTGACACAAATCCACACTGAGATATTCAATTCTGTCAGATGTGACCATAGACAGCTATATCACCAACTGGGTAGAGCAGTGGATCACATATGTGGCATCTACTGTAAATATGTTGAAATGTGTAAACTGACCTATATTTCAGGTCTAGTGATGAGGTCATACATCAGGGCTGTCTGCTAGACCCTTTCCTGTCCATTATTTAAGTCACAGACATCACAAGTGACATACACATCCTGTGTCCAAACAGCTGTCTGAAGGACTACAAATTGTGGGCAAACATTGACTCCAACTGTGAGATTAGTATAATACAGACAGTATCAACACACACCAAAGATTGCTGCCACAGCTATGAGAACACATGCAATGAAACAAAAGCATAGGGAAATTTGTTATGTCATGAGAACAAATGCACAACCCGATGATGATGTAGACATCACACCTTGTAAGCAGATCAAGTGGTATGTGACCTGTGTCCTTTTGGTATATGGTATGTGGAATGTCCACCAGCTTGTGGCCACAGTGCTAACACATCAACATCAAAGGCCAAAATACCTCCATAGTTCACAGCCTTCATCACACCAATAACTGAGTACACTGGACCCTTCTACATGTAACTCCCTACACATCTTTCAGTGATGTGTGTCTGAAGTATACACCCTTTGCCACTGTGAGTTGTCACACATCTTATTAGCAAAACTTAGGTATTATTTTTGTTGAATAAACATTAATGTCTGATTTTGCAGAACCCCCATCAAGGTTTTACACTAGATGAATGTGTGATACCTGTCCCGATGATGCACACAGTACATACATAGCTGTTTGACAACATTGATGGCATGGGTTATGTTTATGATAGTGTGGATTGATTGTGCTCTGTCTCTCTCTCTACACACACACACACACACACACACACACACATATATATATATATATATATATATATATATATATATATGGTTTACCACCATATGACCGAAGCATACATATTCGAATGTCTGTGATCTGAAAGGAGTGCCGAAGGAAGTAAATTGAGTGACTTTTACATCTGTGAAGTGTCAGTTTTGTGAATAAAAAGGTGATTTCATAATACAAACATTCAACATTACAATGGCGATAATAATGCTAGTCACTGTATATAAACATCATTAGCTTACCGGCATGGATAGGTATGTGAATGGTCTTGTGGATTAGATACTGAGTATTACGGGATGCAGTAAGTGTACAGTATAATCTTGTAAAGTACAAGTAAGTTATAATACATCAATATGACATGAGGTAATAGTTATGAGAAACTTGTGTTTTCAAATGGCTAACGGAGATACTGTGCAGTATACACCAGGGACTATTGGCAATTGCTATAGTACTGAAAAGAGTCAGAAAGGAAAGGATATGTTATTTGTTGATGGCTGCAAATATTACCTGGAGAAATGCATTGGTTTGAAGTTCTATTGGTGTTGCATGAAAGAACATAGGGACAAATGTAAGGGACAGAGAGTAGTTGGAGTGGACATACATTTCAAAGAAGTTCAGGTCATTATCATGGGCAAGATCCTTTACAAACCGAGGTGTGTAAGGTGCATGAACAAATAAAGAAACGTGCTCACCAATCCATTGAAGACCCTTGTAAAATTGTGTCAGAGGTGTTGGTGACCACCTCCACAGCGGTAGTGAATGAATTACCAAACAGTAAAGCTTTGCAAGCAAATGTCAGATGGATTAGGTACAAGAAGAAAGTAGCTTTGTTTAAGGATTTGCGTTCTCTATCATATCTGCATCCAGAAATGCTTCCTATAAAAAAATGGATTGTTCATAGTAGAGCATGGTGTTTGTAATCCTGATGATATTCAGATAGTAGTATTGACTACAGAGGATAATTTGAGATTCTTATGCTCCTGTGAATATATTCTCGTGGATGGTACATTTCCTATTAGTACAAGAGAGTGTTGGCAGGTCTACACAATTCAGTGTCTATTAGATTTTAGTGAAACAAGGAAAATCATACCTGTAGTGTATGGTATATTACCTAGCAAAACTGAGGAATGCTACAACCAGTTTTGGAGTGTAATCATATCTTTATGTAGTCGTTATGGTTTACATCTAATGCCCCATATGGTCACAGCCACACAGTACAGTGTTTAGTTTTCACATTTGGAAAGGAAATTGGTTAGGCTTGGAACAGCCTGTTAAGAAATCTAGCCTAGTAATTAACTATGAACATATGAAACCATGAATTTATAAATGTGAATACTATTAAGAATATAGAAAGCAGAATAGAAATGTCGGAGTGGTATAATACATGTGATATAAATGTAATGATATTAGATGGAACAAGATTTTTAACAAATGAAGAAAGATTACAAATAGATAAACTATGGAGAGGAAAGATAATATGGAATTTGGGAAATGAGAGATGTTCTGGAATAGCCATATTCTGTGGAAATACAGTAAAGATATTAGATGTAACTTTAGCAAAAATGGGATGATTAACCATAGTAGATTTAAAATTGAAAGAACAAGTAGATAGAATTATAACATTATGTGCTTACACTAATTGTAAAGAAAGGCAAAGCTTATTTCATCAGATTTTAGACTATGTAGTGATAAAGATAAATATAATAACAGGAGACTTTATTTTTGATTTAAGAGCCAAAAGTAAAAAGAAAGGAAGTGATATATGAAAAACGTTAGATGTTACAAGATGTGGTAAGTTAAAACTGTGGGACAAAAATTCATGGGCTTACAAAAGGAGTATGTATAAAACTGAAATAGATTATTTTATAATAGCATAAGGTTTAGTTGTAGGAGAAGGAGAAGGTAATTGAAACAGGATTTTCTGATCATCTTGCAGTATGGCTAGAGATAAAGGAAAACAAAGAATATATAAAAATAGGCTAATGAATAAAATGGATAAATTAGAATGCATGGAATGAGGAATGAAAGAGATTAGTAATACAGTTATTGAAAGATCATATTACTATAAATATTAGTCTGAATGGTCTATGATATTTGAAGAAAAATGTAAAAAAATGTTTTTACAGTGGCAATATGATGTGAGAAAAGTAGAGAAAGAAAAATATAAAAGAACATATAACAATGCATTGGAAGATGTAGAACATACTGATAGAAAGTACTTTGACAATATAAAAGAATTATGTGAAAGAAATCAAGAAAAAATACAAGAAATGTTATATAAGCAAATATATTTTACAATGAAAAAGAGAGGTATCAAGTTACTTAAGCAAATTAGTAAAGGAAAATGGCAGTGTAATGAGAGAAATAAAAATGTAAAAACAGAAATAGAAAGAATTCAAGAAAATATTATGAATGGTTTAGTACAACATGTACAAGAAATGTTTAAAAAAAGAAGGTAGTGAAAAAACATGGAAAGTAAAAACGTTAACAAAAATTAGACTAAAGAGCTGGAAAAGTAGATTTCTTTAAATGAGCTAGATAATGCATTAGGATAAATAAACACAGATCCATCTGCAGGGTCAGATGAAATAGGGTATGAAATGTATAAAAAGTTAAGGGTTTGCAAAAAATATATATTTTAAAGATTTTGAATGAATGGTTAAATGGAGGATTTATGTATAAAGAATTATGTAGTGGGATATTTAAATTCATATGAAGGAAGGAAGATAGAAGATAATTAAAAAACTGGAGGACATTAGTACTGAATAATAATGACTATATGATCTTTATGAAAATAATGCAAAAGAGATTTGAAACTAAAATGGAAAATATTATGAAAGATTGCATATATATTATAAAGCAGATGGGTTGTCAAAAGTTATTAATGATAGCTAGAGAAATTGTGGATGATATTATGAACAGAAAAGAAGAAGTGAAAATTATGATAGGAGACCTTAACAAGGCATTTGACACTACTGGCATGAAATCCTATGGGTAATAATGAAATAATATAATATAAGCAAGGAACTTATGTATGTCAATATATGGTAACAATAAAGTAAAAATGCTTGTTAATGGCTGGTTAAGCCAAAATGCACATATGTGGTGTAAGAAAGAGATGTCCGATGAGTTGTAAATTTTTGTATTAGTTGTGAATATGATAGTATGTGAAATAAATTACAAAATGAAGGTGGCAGGGTGTATTTACATGAAGAGTTAAGAATTCCAGTTCTGTTAACATATGCAGATGACATAATAATTGCAAAAACAATGATAAAAGAAGTAATAATCTGCCCAAATGAGTGTCTAGAGATGATAGGGATAACTTTAAATAAAGACAAAAGTAAATGTTTAAGTAATGTAAGATTGTGGGTATATATTTTACATTGAAATAAATTTATGTGCTAGGTATAACATTTGGAAATGAAGATGTAAGCAGAATTCAATAGGAAAAATAATAAAAGAAATAAAACAAACATATTTTCTGAACAGCATATAAATTATCATTCAGAAAAAAGGTTTATTTGATAAATTCCGTGCTGATGATAAAACTAGCATACTTAGCAAGTGTATTTATGTTGTCAATGGTAATTGAAAAGGAATTATTGCAGGTAATGTCTACATTTATATGGGGTTCTAGATTAAACCCAGTAAAAAAAGGAGATTTGTATGTAAATAAGAAGGAGGTTTAGGGTTAATTAACCCAGTGTACACTGCTTCATTAAATTTGTACAAAGTGTTAAAGTGGATAAATGAAAAAAATGAGAGATTAGTAGTAAAACTGTATAAATATAAATATGATAAATTTGGGGGTATGATAAAAAAAGTGTAAAATAATACAAAAATGTATAAATGAAAAAATAAAATCTTACCAAGAAAAAACTGTATTTGTGGAAAATAAGAACTGATGATATAGAAAAAGACAGAAAAATATGGTATAAAAACGTAATGATAAAACATTACTATGTAAAACCATGGAAAAATCTAACAGATGAAAAAAATTAAAGCTATAAAATAAGAAGAAAATTGTGTAATCAGAAAGTAGAATGTCAACATTTTTTGTAGAGACTGGTACTAGATTGCCAGTAAAAGGAAATATGCCATATAAAAAGAATTGTGATAGAATCTGTGTATGTTGTCAAGAAGAAGAAACTATGGAACATGTGTTTTTGAAATGTAAAAGAGTAAAAAGTTATGGGAAAACTATGTAAAGAAGATTGTTTTGAATATATAAAAGAAGTTGATAAAATAAACATGGATATGATTAAATATGGGTATTATAAGAATAGAAATAATGAATATGTTAAAAGAATAGATATGTTTTTTATGTTATATGGGTTACATGGAACAAAAGACTAAAAATTATGTTTAATGGTAAATGGATTTTAACAACAATATTAAGAAAATCAGATTGTGGTTATGGAAAAAGGAATGGAGGCCTAATATGGATGAAAATGTAGCATGATTGTAAAGGAAATTATGAATATGTTTAAACAGATTTGTATATTTACATATTTGTATACATGTAAGTATTTGTAAACATGTAAATATTTTGTAAATAAGAGTTACTTTTTATATTAAGGACCCATCCACTTTTCAACACGTGCCATGGGATCTCTTAATTCCTCCTGAGCCACCATGAATTCAAAGATATGGTATCTTGGTTTAACAGCTCATTAGAAGGAAGACAAACTCAGGAATGCATTACCCACATAATGTTGCACTGCAGTATCAGCACTACAATCTCCTGGAGTTGAATGTAACAGGCAATTTTCAAGGATTTGCAGCTGAGGACTTCTTCAATAAGTACAGGTATTGTTATTACATCGTAGAAGTATTTGCATTTGTCTTTGATAAAGAATCTGCAGGACTTCATATTTTTGTTGACAAGTGTTCAGGCCCTAAGCCCATCAAGAAATACTGACTCCTTAAAAAAGGTTGAAAAGTTCTGTGGTACATCCAGGTATCCAAATTAACTTTAAAGAATGCAATCATGTCTAAATTTATTGTTCTTGAAGGAAGGCAATTTATTCTAAATTCTAAGAATAACACAAGTACTATTATTATTTAGTCTAGAAGTTGCATTCATATTGATGCAAAAATTAAGATTATACTTTAAATGTTTGAATAAGAATACAGATCCAAATTTAGAAATTCTCACATTGTATCATCCTTAAATGCTGTGTAATCTATGTTTGCTTTTCCCTGGAAGTATCAATATTAAATAGAATATAAACTGCTTCTAATACATTTATCCTAATAGCATAATTCCTAAACAGTATGAATCTGTTTCATAAATTGTCATTAAATTGACTCTAGTTTTTGAAGTTGATGACATGCACAAAAATAGTTATTATTTTTTAATACTGGTCTTAAGTAAGTTTTTATTAAGAAATGACATACTCTTTTTATATTTAGAGAAACTAACTTTAGCATTAACCCAACGTGCCTTAATGCTTTTCTTCTAATGTCATAAATGTGCTTATCAAAGGACAGATTACTAGTTATTTGTGTTCCTGAGCATTTATATTCCTCAATTTCAATTAAGATACAACCATCCAGAGTCAATGGTTTCCTTATGAAGTGTTTACTAAAAAATATCACTTGACATTTTGGTTTACTAAAACTCAGTCCAACATAGATATCCATAATGAAATACGGTATAACTATATGTTTATTAATACAAAATCATTTTGAGAAACTACTGCAAAACAATCTTGCAGTCCCTGTGTATTTTCTGACCCAGAAGGATATAGTTGTGGGAAAGGTAGAAAAGACAAGATTAAACAAATATGGTCCCAGAACTGAGCCCTGTGGGAATCCAGTGGAGATAGGTAAAAATTTGCAATGGTTCTTTTGAGTCATTACACACTAAGTGCAATCTACTAATCAGTTGTTTATCCAGGCAAATGGATACAGATTGAAGTTATACTTCTTTATTGATAATTGTATGATACAATAAGTTGCTGGATGTTTTTGATAGAACTGGGTACATAACTCCAACATTTAAACCAATATCAATGACCAAACTAACTTGGTCCTAAAATTCCACAAAGTTTGTGAAAGTAGACCTTTTGGGGGAATCCATATTGATGCATATCCAAGTAGTTTTGTCTGTTATTTGCATTTGTAAGAAAATGAATTGAATATTTTCATATCAGTTACTCAGCAAGGATGATAGGCTAATAGATTTGTAGTTATGAATGTCTTGTCTATTGTCCTTTATAAAAATAGGGGCAACTGATTTTTTTATATGATTCAGAAACATAATCATTAATCAGAAGACTATTGAAATATTGAACAAAATAGGACCTAAGATATTAAAATCACAGTTCTGGGAATATTTTCCAGTCCCATAAAGGTTTTTTTTGCCAATTTTGGCACATGAATTATTAATGGTCTCTGCATTTTTGTAGGACATACATATTCACAGGGTATAGCATTTTTTTGCCTGGAAGGACGGGACCAGGGAACAACTGATTAAGTTACAGAAGTAAAAGACAAATTCATTAGAAATTACCTTCAGACTATTTATTGTTCTGTCATAAACGACTGTTCTTAAGCATTTTTTTTTAAGTTTTAGCATCAATATATTTATAAACCTATTTTATATTGCATGAAATGTTGGCCAGTCTTGTTTTATATCCATTTCTTTCCTCAGTGGTCAGTGTACATTTTAATACTCTAGACATTTTGTTTAACTTTTCATTATTTCTATGATTATCATATTTTTGCACTAGATGAAATAATATATATATTTTTTCTTTTTGCAAGGTAGCAAGTTTTGTTTACCACCAATATAACAATTTTGACCTGGCATTTTTAGATATATGATATTTGAAAATTGATTCTCTTAATTTAGTCAGTATATTCTCCAACTTAAAATAACTTGTGTCCCGTTCAGAATTTTACAGATCTTGCCAATTAGTTGAAGAAATTTATTAATAATACAGTGTTAATCAATAAATTTATAGTCCAGTTTTAATGCCTGACACATATGTGGAACACTGGGAAGAAACACCAAAAGTTAGTGAACAGTGGTAGGATAACACTGATCTTATGTATATCTGGACATTACTAATTTCATCCTCACAGTCTGTAATAATTATATTATGTTCAATATGTTCTTTTCCCTGTTTATAAATTAACTGTATATGTACTTGAAATGATAGTGTAGCTAAACATTCTTGCTGAACACTAAAACTTGTTATTTTAGTTTACATTTGATTACCTGAGTGGTACACTGATCTTAAATGATGATTTGCAGGTAATACCTAGGAAAAATAGATAATTAACAAATAAGAAAAAAAAGAGAGAGACAGAGAGAAGAGTGACAATAAGCTGTGTATATCAAAAACAGAGCAGAAAGTCGCAATATATAACAGAAACTGTACAGTAACAATCAATAAAAGTAGCAACAATATTGCAAGAAATGCTGATTATACAATTGACATCAGTATATTTCACATTTGCATCATGGTAAAAATGCTGTGGAGTAATGAGAGGGCAGGGGATGGGGGGAAGTTAGGAGGTGTTAGTAGCTGAAGAGAGTGCTGAAGAGAGTAATGCTAGAAGGTAAAAGATCATTATGTGATGTCTGCTTTGTGGCAGATACAATCTGATTTGGTGTGGAGTAATTTTTTTTTAAGTTATAGTTTCATAGTATAGTACTAGGCTATCTGCCCTGGGGCATTTGTAGGCCTAGCCATAGTGATGTGGCTTTTGCCACTCCATGGAATGGTACAAAAAATGTACAGAATAAATTTAGAATAGTGTGCCTCTGTCTAGTAGTGACACAATGAAGGTACCCTTATATAATAGAATTAGTTTACTGTGCCCCTGTCTAGCAGTGACACAGATGTGACCCCTGGGGTAAACTTACGATCTCCCATCCACTCATCAAGATTTCTCTTGAAGAGAGTCAGTGAGGGGTTCTGCCTAATGCAAACTGGGATCTTGTTCCAAAGCATGGGAAGCCTCTGGGTTATGAATCTATCTCTCCAGCATGTCCTATTCATACTTGTGCCGAAGTTTAAGTCTTTGGCTCTCGTGGTCCTGATGGATTTGGATTTTTTGAGGTGGAGCATGTCCATCAGATCCTGATTGGACATGGCCTTGTACGTCAGGCAGAGATCACCTCTGAGCAGGCGGTATGCTACTGAATAGAGCTGAGGTTTCTTTAGTCTGGCAGAATAAGACATATGTTGGAGACCCTTGATCCTCTTGGTGAGGTACTTTTGTGGTCTCTCCAGCTGTTGCAAATGCCGGGTGAGGTACTTACCAAATGGGGCATTGTACTCAATCATGGGTCTGATGAGGGAGGAATATAGGGGTACAATGACATCCTTTGATCTGGATGTGAATCCCTTCATGATGAGGTGTGCAAGGTAGAATGTTTTTCTAACCACTTTGGCAATGTGGGTGTCAAATGAGAGGGCACTGTCGACTTGGGTCCCTAGGTCTCTGATTACTTTTTCCGTACTCAGTTGGTTGCTGTCTATGTGATAATTTGTGGGTACTTTGTTTTTCCCAAAGGGGATGACTATAAATTTTTTGGCATTTAGTTTAAGGCCGTGACTCCGGCACCAGTTCTCCGTTTCTGTGAGGCCTTTTTGTAGGATGTGTGTGTCTGCTGGTGTATCGACTATGGCGCCTAGTTTGCAGTCATCTGCGAACTTTGTCAGCCACAGCCCTCCCATGTTTGCTTTAATATCTAAGAAGTAAATGCCGAACAAGAAGGGTCCCAGGACAGATCCCTGTGGGACACCACTTGTGACTGGCTTTGAGTCTGACATTGCTCCAGCGATTTTAACTTTATGGGTTCTGTCCTTTAGCCAGTTTGCAACCCATCTAGTGACATAAGGGTTTACTTTTAAGCTGTTGAGCTTATCTATGATGCCTGTGTGGGGTATTGTGTCAAAGGCCTTAGCCAAGTCCAGGTATGCTGTATGGACTGCTTTGTCCTCATCAATGGCGCTAGTGACTGTTTCGAAAAAGTCAACCAGGTTAAAAAGGCAGGATCTGCCCTTTACAAAGCCAAACATGGTGGGGTCAAGTGTCTGTAGGTCCCTATGTCTCTGTTTATGAGTTCCATAATGATTCTTTCCATAGCTTTGCAGACCAGGCTTGTTAAGCTTATGGGGCGGTAGTTTCCAGGGTCTATAGAGGCACCCCCCTTGTGGAGTGGGACCACTGTTTCTGTACACCAGTGTTCAGGTACATATCCCGAAGTAAGGCTAAGATTAAATAGCTTTTTTATGTGTGGGGGTTAGCTCCTCTTGGAGTTCACGTAACACGCAACCCAGGATACCGTCAGGTCCCATTGATGCTGTGTTTTTTGCTTTGTTTAGGGCGGTTCTCACTTGGACATCTGAGATGACAGGGAGATTACATTCAGCTGGGATAAGTATTTCTTCTTTTGGGGGTGAAGGAGGGGAGAAATTTGCACTGAACCTGTCAGCCAGAATGTTGGCAATATCTGTGGGTTCAGTGTATTTTTTGTTGTTGTGAACCAACTCTGAGCATATCTGAGGGTTTCTGCCCAGGTTTCTAACATAGCTGAAGAAGGCTTTGTGGTTATCTTTAGTGTCCTTAGCGATTTTTCTCTCAAAGTTGGCCTTGGATGTTTTTATGAGAGAATGTAGTTTTCTGCTAATGTTGATCAGAGATGTCTTCCCTTCATGGGATTTTGCTCTGACGTGCAGTAGCTTCCTTCTTTTGTTATACAATTTGTTTATGGCTGAGGTCCACCAGACAGGATGCTTACCTTTGGTGGAGAGGGACTTGGATTTGTTTGGGATTGCATGATCCATGCATTTTTGGAGATGCCCATAGAAAGCATTTGTGAAGGATTCAGCATTGTGGGATGTGGTATCCACTGGCACAGTGGGCTTAAAGGATACCATCTCAGTCTTAAGAAGAGTGAAGTCTGCTTTTGAGAAGTTTTTCACTGTGGTCTTTTGTGCTGGGGGTGGAGGTGGGATATGTATATCCAGGGTGATTAGTTTGTGGTCAGATCTCACTAGTGAGGGGTATACTTCTGGTGTGGAACATTTTGTCCCCAGGTTTGTGATGATCAGGTCTAGTATATTATCTCCCCTAGTGGGAGAGGTGACTAGTTGTTCCAGTGCATTTGAATTTATGAATTCCAGAAACCTTTGGGCTAGGGTATTAGGGCTAGAATAATGTACCCAATCTATGTTTGGGTAGTTGAAGTCTCCCAGTATGATGGTATTTTGTGATACATTTATATCCTCCAATGTCTTCAGGAAGGCTGAGTGGGGTTCTTGAGATTGGGAGGGTGGTCTGTAACATGCTACCAGTTGTATAGCAGTTTTGCCTATGGTTATTTGCACCTGTATGGTCTCTGATGCTTCATGTGTTGCTACTAACCTGGAGGTGTGGGTGTCCTTGATGAATATGGACACTCCCCCTCCCTTTGTTGTTCGGCCTGGGTTTTGGGGCTGAAAAGCATGATACGAGGTATAGCCTGGTAGTGCTGGGGTGCTCTCAGGAGCCTTGAACCAGGTTTCAGTTACTGCACAGACGTTGATGTTCTCCATGCTGAGGAGTGCATCAAGTGCCTGCATCTTGAGATTTAGACTTCTGGCATTGAGCAGCATTACCCTTAGTTTTTTTCCATTTTTGTTTTCTAAGAAGGTGGGTTTGTCTTTTGAGACTTGCCTAAAAAAGGCACTATGGGGGTGGTAAGAGCCTTAGCCAATATCCGGAAGCCCAGTGGTGACAGGTGTAAGCCATCCCTTGCGAAGAAGTGTGGCTTGTCCAACATGTCATCCCAGGCAGACAGACATTGGATCCCCTTAGAATGACACCAGTACTTGAGCCAATTGTTAAAGCTGATCATCTTGTCTTTGTATTGTGGTATCATTCTTGGTGAGGGCAAGATGCTGCTCAGGGTCAGGGTCATATCAGCCTGGGCTACATAATCGGAGAGCTCCTCTATGTCTCTTTTCATGTAGTCCAGGGAGGTACGTCTCAGGTCATTCACACCAGCATGGACAATGACGGAGTTATATTTGTACTTGCTTTAGAGTGACTTGAGTGCGTGTGTTATGTGGTGGATCCTAGCTCCCAATAGACAGCTCACAGTCACCTTCTCCTTGTTCAGCCTGGTCAGCGGGACATCAGTGTGTCTGACTATAGAGTCACCTATTACTAGTGTATCAGGCAAAGTGTTTGGCCTTAAGGGCTGTGATTGGTTGACACACTGATTTATTGAAGTATGTGTTGCATGTGTTTTGTTTTGAGGTGGTGGATTTTTGGATGTCTGCTTTGGGAGCCTCTATTGTTTTGGTAAGTTTTTTATTAGAGCCTCCGAGTATGTCTTTGTGTTTTTATGTGTTTGGTTTGCAGTTGTGGTAGGTCTATGTGGGACAGGGATTGTTGTGTGTTTGGTTGCCATCTCCTCCTGTCTGGTCATGCCAGCCCTGAGTTGAGAGAGTTCAGCCTCCAGTTTGGCTATATAGTTGCATCTCTCACATGTATTTGTTTTTGTTGGGAGGAGGAGAGGGTTGTCTGTGTATATGAGACAATTGTAGCATTGTCTCAAGATACCCAGATTGACCAGCTGAATTGGAGACAACGCCAGTAATCTACCACTCGAAATGCTAGAACAGTATAAGGGAGTGCTGTACCTTTAAGGGAAGTGGATATTCACAGGGGTGGTAAGTGGATGTAGTGCATTACTTTGTACGAGAGTGCTTACTTAGTAGAGAAGTATTGAGAACAAGTGCTAGGCTTATAATATAGTGAGTAGTCTGGTTATACTAAGAGTAGAGCTTCCTTAAGGGAAAATTTGAAGAGCAGACTTTGCGAAGCCAGAAAAAGTTTAACCTTGTTTAACTGGTGCTGCGTTATGCGCACAACCGCGCAAAGCCGTGCAAACTCGGATTTTAAACAGTGAACTACAAAAGATCTAGAAATGGTCCAAAACAACCAATTACTACAGCTTCTTGTTCAAGCTAGTTCAGAGTAAGCTACAGAAGCTATTCCAAGTGAAAAAAAGCAAAGATACTTAAATCCAGAAAGTAGTCGCTTTTCTGAGTTCCCTGCTGCTAGGACCACGCTGTAGAACCACGAGGAGCTTGTCTGAGCAGTATAGCCAGAAAAAAATGCCCAGAGGTGGATTTTAAACAGTGAACTACAAAAGAGCTAGAAATGGTCCAAAACAACCAATTACTACAGCTTCTTGTGCTGAGGTCACTTCCTACAGGGACAGGTAGGCTGCTCAAGGCTCCCCACTCCCACTGGTGAGCAAAGAAACTTCCTTCTATCCAAGTAAGGTAATGGACAACACAGGAACTACACCACAGCCCAGAATACAGCAATGCCTGTAAACTGGTCTAAACTAGTCGAGGAGAGGTGGGAAAACAAGGATTATTTTTTGTTTTTTTTTGGTAGAAACACACAGAAAATGCAGAAACAGTGATAAATTAGTTACACAGGCTAGCACACTTTAGTGGGCAGCCTCCACAGTTAAATTAAACAAACAAACAAACAAACAAACAAACAAACAAACAAACAAACAAACAAACTTTCGATCAAATTCGACTAAAATGTAACTTTAAGTGCAGATTTTAAAATAATGCAGTAAACAGTTAAAAAACAGTTCAAGCTAGTTCAGGGTAAGCTACAGAAGCTATTCCAAGTGAAAAAAAGCAAAGATACTTAAATCCAGAAAGTAGTCACTTTTCTGGGTTCCCTGCTGCTAGGACCACTCTGCAGAACCACGAGGAGCTTGTCTGAGCAGTATAGCCAGAAAAAATGCCCAGAGGCGGATTTTAAACAGTGAACTACAAAAGAGCTAGAAATGGTCCAAAACAGCCAATTACTACAGCTTCTTGTGCTGAGGTCACTTCCTACAGGGACAGGTAGGCTGCTCAAGGCTCCCCACTCCCACTGGTGAGCAAAGAAACTTCCTTCTATCCAAGTAAGGTAATGGGCAACACAAGAACTACACCACAGCCCAGAATACAGCAATGCCTGTAAACTGGTCTAAACTAGTCGAGGAGAGGCGGGAAAACAAGGATTATTTTTTTGTTTTTTTGGGGTTTTTTTGGTAGAAACACACAGAAAATGCAGCAACAGTGATACATTAGTTCATTTCTGAAAGTGGTGAAGGTGGATTGTAGTTCCTTTAGGTGATTGGGGAGGGATTCTAGTATTTCAGGAGTAAGGATCGAGAAGGACCTAAAATGTTCCCAGTTCACTTTGAGGTAGTTTAAGTTTTTTAGAAGTATTATTGTTGTTGTGATAAGAAAAGAAACAGGTTAACTAAGTATTCCTGATGGCTGTTAATAAACACTGATGATTTTCTGTGTATTAAAATTATTCTTATCACATCCCTTGCCATTGTTCTAGAAGTAGCAATAACTAAAATCTCTAGAAGATTATTAACAGAGACAAGTGTGCAAGATAAGGATTCATAAAGTTACAAAAGGACTCTACCAGCAATTTAGTTCTTCTTTAAGCATTCATATTTCATAACGCTAGGGAATGTTAAATTAGAAGAGACCCAAGCATCAACAATTCCTTAAATGAAGACATCTGTTTTTATTGTACTGTTCTATTCAAGATATTTCTTAGTAACAAACCAAGAACCCAGACAGGTATAACACTGCTAAATGTACACACCACCTATTGTAGCACAGCAGAAACAACGGAGTCAGCTAATTAAAATCCAAAGGCACGTTTATTAAAAAGTTATAAGAGTTGTGCACGTTCATTCCAGTGTTGTTTGGAACTTCATCAGAACTAACAAACACAAGATAACATTGTTTAAATACTAATAAAAGACAGTCACATGACATAAAACCTAATTACTCATTCACAAAATCTCAAAATGCTTTAATTGTAAAACAGAATTTAAAGAACAAGTTTTATTCAACCCTGGGTATATTGCGGCATTTAACCTTAACTGCCATTTTAATTCACACAGGTTTAAATGTTCATCATCAATTCTATCCTGGGGATCTTTCTTAACTTGACCAATCGCTAAAAATCCAAATTTGTGAAAATTAAATCCCATAGTATGCTTGCATAAGGCACTAGTAGTTTTATTCTTCCTAATATCCAAAATATGTTCATAAATGTGATCTCTAAAACTAATTGAGGTTTTATGCACATAGTAGGCAGGGCAATATACCTTTCTCACCTAGACTATAGGCATTGCTTAAATATGTATTTAAAGTATTATTAGATATGTTAACAATGGTTGCATCATCATTTGTTTGCAAGCTTTTTTTTTAGACTACTGCTTAACAGAACCTTGATTTTGCTATTGGCAAATTCGGGTATATATTATAACAGCGAGCACATAAAAAAGCGAATGCTGTATAATTGACCCCCCAAAAACACGATAACACAAAATTCTGAACAAACGGAACAGCAATTTTTTTTCCCCTGGTCTGCAAAAAAAAAAACCCAAACACAAAATAATGTGGGGGCTTCCACACCCCCCCACTTAAATAGTCCAACTACGATATCGCACCACAGTGGAGGAAACAGCAAAGTCCCAAAAATGGCCCAATGATTTTGTTTCCCTAGGAAAAATCACTGTTCTTTGTCTTTTGGAATTTGCCATTTTACCATTTAGCTGTCGATTAAACAGCGTTCTCTATATTAAGCATTCACTTACTTAATAGGGAACTGGCAAATTCTGCTCCGAACTTAAATGAAGGTTCTCTTTAGCAAACAGCGTGTGGTCATTTATGAAATCCACTAAATATATCACCGTTTTATAGAGCAGGCCACAGAAAGCTGAAGGTAACCAGCTGGTAAGTAAAAATGCCTTTAAATAAAGGTATTCATTCCAAAGTAAAGAGGGTATAGTTTGACTGAAAAAACTACTTCTATATGATTAGTTTCAAAATTTTTTTTACAGTCTCCAATACAACATTCTTCATATGATTTAAAGAGGTTATGGCTAGACCATTAGTACCACTATGTATGATGAATTGATTACAATAGTAGCCAACATTAAAAGGTTTGAGAACAAGAGATAGTATATCCCTAACTTTTAGTCTCATCAATGATGAAACAGTGACCCTAGATTTACCAGTGTCACTTAACTTTTCTCTTTACTGTGTTAAACATCAAGTCGGTCTGCAGTAGTACCTCATTTAAGTTTTTATATCTTAACTGATTTTCTGATTGTTGAGCATTGTGATTTTTTTCATAATGTTATTATACTCATTATTCTGTTCACTCAGAAAGTAATCTTCCTCTTTGAATAATATTGTAAGAAATATCTGAAATTTGAGCACAATGCTGAGTGATTTTATCATCATAGCTCAGAACATCAAAACCATTTGTAGAGGGTTCTACTAAAAAGAGCTAGGGAGGTCCATTCAGGTTGGACATCTAAGGTTCTTCTTTTCATTCTTTTTTTGCTTAGCAAATGCCGTTTCCTTCTCCTGTTGTAAGCCATTCCTATCACTACATTTTTACAGTTTGTTGGAAGAAATGATAACTTGTGGGTACAATGTAGAAAGATAAGCAAAGACTAACAGATGAGTTCTTATTATGAACTACAGTGTTGTTAGTAGTTACAGAGAATAATGAGAACACATTCATATGAAATAGCAAATAAGTTCTGATTTTGGAGTTTAGTATTCTTAATATTAATAGCTGATGAATTATACCACTGAGGTTAATTCAGGTCAAATGTTATGTTCATAACTAATTTCAGGTTCTGATTCAAATATTTCCATTTTATGTGTAGCAACAATACTTGCTAAGACAGCTTTATTTGAGGTTACTGTTTCATTTACATAAGTTTATTGCTCTTTATTTCTTATATGTACTACCATTATGTTTTTTGGGGGGATTTTCTTTGGATGCAACAAATGCAACAAGGATGATTCTTAATATGCCCGCTAAATTCTATTATTGATGGGCTTACTTGCTATTGAAACAGACAGTTATCATTTCAGAACTGGAAGTTGGGGTCTTTTCTTTGTCTGATTGTTACCTGAAGCTTTTCTGACTGGAAATCCCTTATATTTGGTCATATGATAATAAGCTAAACAAATGTAGACCTCTAAGGAGTCATGCCTATTGCAGCACAGTGCCAATGATTTTAAGACAGTAATGTTAGCATAGAATGAGACTATCTGTGCATTGGTACAGACTGTCACAGTTTGTATATGTCTTTTGTTGACTGGTATTAGTAACTAATACATTGACCATGATCTTCACAAATAAAGGAAGCAGAGGCAGAGTATAGAGAACAAATGCATGAAAGCATGAAAGCATACTTTCATGGGGACGGGTTTAGTTTTGATTCCCAGTGCTCAGCATTAGAATTCAAAATCTTGCATAAGGAGGCAAATGTTTCAACTACTTGAGATTTCTAGTACATGTTATCTTCTAATAATGGTTTTCCTGATGACTGACAGACTGTGCAGCTCAGGCTATTTTACTATCTGGGAAGCTTTTTAACCCTCAGAATGTGAAGTGTCTTGTAGAATGCCTCCCCATTATTACATATCCATGACCCACTACTGTGAGATTCACAGCAGTAAAACTAATAAGCTTTAATTCTAATGGTAAAAGAATGAATGCCAGCACTCACTGGTACAGTATTAAAGCATTGTTTGCACAGAAACACATATCACCCCTTTATGTGAGGGCCTGTGTCTTCATATCTGTGATAGATATACAGATAAATCTACTAACGTTTTGGTCACTGCTCCACACAGAAGTGAAAATGCTCTAAGACACCACAACATTGTATTTACCAGATACTTCCCTATCATCACTCTGATGTCCTTGTAATTCTATAGACCATAGGTATCGTTCTCTGAAACAGGAAAGGAACCCCATGGAACTCTTTGTGTATATGTTTGCTTTGGTGAAGCATAGCAGAGTGAAAAATGCTTCTTTGGGGTTCTTGACATTGAGCTTTTTGGAACACAGTTTGGTTATGTGAACTATGGGGAGATTATTCATGTTGTTTCATATCTTCACTTAACCGTATTTTTATCTGCACGGCCTGGAAAAAAATACTGTTTAACCTTTAACCTTTTGCTTACAAGTAAGGCTATGGAAAATTGATTTCTGTTGTGTTAAATTCATATTTGATATCACATGCTCTCACAGATTTTTTCAGCCTGCTTTTAGATCTAGCCATAAGAATGAGACTACTTTTTTAATATTTATTAACGATCCTTACTGTGAGAAATGATTGGCTGCATTCCATCCCTGGCATTCTTAGTATCTCAGCTACAAATACTATTTCCAGCTTGACCATCAACATAGATACTCATGAATTTCTTCTAGCTTCTTTGAATGGTCTACATCTGTCCTGACAGAGTACTTACAATGGGATGATTCAGGCCAGATTTGTTCTTCTTCTTCAAACCACCTGCTATGTCATTGGGCTCTTCAAGAGATTTTATATCACAGGCATAAAGTCTAAGTGTGTTATTTCAAAGCATAAAATTAAGAACTGGGAGAGTGCTGTTGTTTAATCTTTGCATCTCAGGATGATCTCTCGTATCATAGACCTCTTGTCCTTATTTGAGCAATATTATATGTCCTGGTCTCTTCCCAGCTGGATTACTACTAGACTGTTTAAAAGTGGTTTTGTGATGCAGATTTTGACAACCTATAGCATGAATAGAATTATTTGGCGAGGGTTTAGATTGCTTTGACCACATAACTGCTGAGCTTTAAACTCTAAACAGATCCCCTGTTGGTGAGTTTGAAACTGATGTGATGAACATCTAAAACAAAGATTTTGCCCATATTACAAAGGTACAGGTGCCATATGTTCAGTTTATTCTTTTGGCAAACAAGTACTGTTACTGTTCCCAAACTATACTAACATTGATCTGACATGCATTCGTTTGCTTATCTTGTCACTGCCCTGTTGAATACCTTCCCAGCATTATGGTTGGGATACTGAAGAATTATTTATGAAATCTCTAAAATATTTCCAGTTTAGATGGGAGTATGCTTTTATATCCAATGTGCATCTGCATTAGCTGTATTATAACTGACTAATAATAATGCAATTAATTTTGCATTCATTCATTTAATCATTTTCTTTTGATTTGATTGTGGTGGACCAACTAAGCTTAAAATCTTTAAAAAAAAGATCTAGAGGGGGTAATTACACAGACTAGATTAACTTTAGCGAGGACACAAGTTAAATTTCATTGCTTTTCTGTCCAAAACCTGTCACAGGATTTTTAGTATCTGCCAAAGTTACCCGTGGCTGAGGCAGATGGAAGTTCAGATTAATTCCTCATCCAAATGAAGACACCTAATGAATGCAACATAATCTCTTATTCTACAGAAGTTGCTTACCTTACACCTGTGTTGTTTTGATTTGTTCACTTTTTTGTTTTGAAGTAGTTGTATCAATGAACACTGACTGCAAAAGTGTAAAGGGTGTATATTAAGGTAGCTGAAATGGTCAAATGCTTGTTGTTGAATCTGAGATATATGATTCTACACAGGGGAAAAACATTCTAGCTGTTCAGACAGACATATGAAATTTGAGAACATACTAATACACATTAAATGTTGTTTTCCTGTGTGTGTGTGTGTGTGTGTGTGTGTGTGTGTGTGTGTGTGTGTGTGTGTGTGTGTGTGTGTGTGTGTGTGTGTGTGTGTGTGTGTGTGTGTGTGTGTGTGTGAGTGTGTGTGTATATATATATATATATATATATATATATATATATATATATATAGATATAGATATAGATATATATTATCCTGTGGAAACAGCTGCAGCAGGATCAGCAAAGGGATGGGATATGCAGCACCCACCACTGCCTAGGTCAACACAGTCACAGGAGGACTCACAGGAAGAACCCACAACTGATATCCTTATAGGCAGACGTAGGCATGCTCGGTACACCCTGGCATTGGCCAAAAGGCAACACATAGCACATTCACTGACAACCTAGGGACCTATGGACTGACACCTTACTCCTACTCACATACAGACATTAAAAATGATGGCAGGCAACCCACACTTCATGTACCTACTCATGTATTGGCTGTGTACTGCTTGCATCAGACAGAGTCAGCCCTGAACAATGGTTGTGTCAGCTGCTGCATTTGTAAGGTAAGTCCAAAACCTTCACAGTACTCATAAGGATTATTATGATATGGCCTTGCATTTATGGATCTGGTATATCATGCAAGTAAATATAGTGGGCTGCTTGGACAGAAATTACATCCACAGGGGACTACAGATACCCTTTCCACTACCTTGTTTCCATGAGTAGTCAATACGCCTCATGCATGGAATACTCATGCAGTCCTACTGCAACAGATTACTGGTACATCTGTCAAGGGAGATGTTAGACAGTGGGGTGACATGATAGTTAGACTACTGTGTATCCCAGCAGAACATGTGGTGGTGTTCCACCACCTGAAATGCAGCAGTGGTTCCTTGTAACTGCTGTAACAGAAACTCATCAGTTGCATATCAGCTTATCTGGCAGTCTCAAGACAGTAACATAGAAATTGATCATACATTCCATATCTTACTTAGTGCAGGAATAACAATATATATAGTTATGTAGTTCATTGTGTGATGAATGATGCCTGTCTGTCAAACAGCTTGTGTGGCTCAAAGAGCGAGAGTGATTAGCTTGTGTGGTGGTATTCATGATTTTAGTCATAAACATTTATTTTGGATGTCAGGCTTTATTACTGTTTGTGCTACAGACTGTCAGCATGTGTGTGGTGTAATATTATTAACCTGTGTGACATATTAAGTATGTCACACAATTGAAGAAAGTCGTAGGCAAGCTCGAGAATACGTGGTAATGCAGAAACAGGGACAGATGTCATTTTGTGTGACACACAAATCAGGGACTGGAGAACAGGTAGGTGTGGGCTGGAGTCAGTTTATAACCAGCAAAAGTCCCAGTGGGCATGCTCATACTCTTAGTTAAACAGAGCACAGTTCTGCTGCTCCCCACTCAAAATGACTTGTCATATATAAATATGTCTAGAGCTGCATGCATATATGTATACATATTTGTCAGTATCACACTCTCCCTATATATATATATATATATATATATATATATATATATATATATATATATATACCTATATGTATATATAAATCTATATACACACATATATATTTACAGAGACATATATCTCTGGCTTTTCCCATACATCTACATAACACATATACATACATGATACACACATGCACATATATGCACACCTCCATGTATATTTATATCCCTGTTATCTAAAGATATATGTTTATATGTCTGTGTATGTCTGCATTGTCCTACATACCCTGATACTGGTGATTGAAGCAGCAGTAGGATACATATACAATGTTGCTTAAAGGACTAAATGTAAGGCCTCAACAGTAGATAATGCACTGACCTACAGCCCCCTGTGCCTGCTGGACATCACAACACATAAACCAAGAGGTGACCGGGTAGTGTTATGTATCATGTTGTGTACCCATGCATCAACAGGGCACATTGATTTTGCCCATCCAAATGCAAACAGCTACATATGGTCAAAATGGCTACTGTGCTGGGATAACAGACAGTTTTCTGACTGCAAGGTTACTAGATGTAGAGAACAGTTGAGAAGCAATGTCACTCTACAGCTCACACACACTGTTCAACACAAGCCTAGTGTATGTATTACACTAGTATTCACCTGCAGTCACATATAAAATAGACTTAAGCCATGGTACGTGTTGCAAATACTGTGATCTGTAGTGTATAAGACTAGGTAGGTAGGGGTTCTAATCTCACTCCAGCTCACTTGGTGTGTGTGTGTGTGTGTGTGTGTGTGTGTGTGTGTGTGTGTGTGTGTGTGTGTGTGTGTGTGTGTGTATGTGTGGATCTCCCTGCAAAATAAATATGATCATCACACTGCCTTAGAAGGAGGTGGGGTTTTGCAATATTTTGGCTGTCACATGTGATGTTCACCTCCAAAGTCCTGACCAGAACAAAGCCTGCTGATATCATCTACCATAACATTACCTAAAGAGATGTTAATAGCACACTTGGGTTTGGTGCATGTGTTACGTAGTGTGATTTCTAGTGTGTACCATTAGATAAGTAGGGTTTCTAATTTAATTACAGCTGACTTGCCCTGTATATGCTGTGCAGTGTTCTGTACATATGGATTGATAGTGGTGCTATTCTCACTATAGCCAGGTGAGTGTGGATGTTAGAGCATTTTACATCAGGGTATGGGATCATAGGATCACTGTACATTAGTAGCCCAATGGGCCTAGGTCCCATAAAATTCTAGTCATGTTCTTACTTTATTTAAATGATCAGCACATATTGTCTCTGTCCACAAGGGACACATGCAGAAGCCCTGTGGTGATGTGACAATCATCCAGGGAATCATACAGATGGCATCTGAGGAGTGCCAGTGAGGTGTACTGTTTCCCATTAGGTGGGGGTGTGTTTCAATGGTTTGTGAAAGTGTGGTACACAGATCTCCCTCACCAGCATGTATTATTAATGTCACATTTGGGTAATGTCCTTATAGCAGGTGATACCTGTACCATTCCACTTACAGATATGCAGCATTTGCAATACAGCAGGGTCAGACATTACCCTGTATTCAAGGCAGAGATCACTTCTGAGTGGGCTATATGACAAAAGCTTGCAAAGGTACATGGGAAAATGATCATTGCAGTGAACTAATATCATGCTGTGGGAGACTACATGGAGGTTATAACTACATCATTATTGGGTGACAGTGCCCTCATTAATAACATGAGCATGATATACTACCCTTCTTACCCCTGTGGAGACATGATGATCTATGTTAAAGTAGGTCTAAACCTGTGTGGCCAGGCCTGTGTGCCCAGGTCTATCAACCCCAAGTCTGTACATCAGGTGTTGCTAATGATGTGTTACTTACCAGGAACATTGCTGTTACCGATGGAAATGATACTACATACACATTTGCATGAGGTTACAGCCATGAGTATGTGAACAAGCATATGCTCACAAAGACTCTCTTGTAAGGCAGTGACATAACTGGGGGACTGCATGACTGCTCCCAGTTTGTTGTGCCATGAGGTGCTTATTGTCCTCCTGTCACCTACAGCCAAGTCTATGTGGTTGTACATGTTTTTGCATAAAGCAGTGTTGTAGAGGCTGCTATGCTTGCATGTCCCATCTGAGGTTGGTGGTGCAGTCATGCCAGTTATACCATTCCATAGGAGGTTATCTTTTGCTTTGTTGAAGTTTACACTTGTGTTTGGTGAAGGGGGGGTTCAGGTGTGAGTCTTACATGTAACAACATTGAGTTGTGGCCAGGTCTTATGATGTTGGACCTCACAGTGCAGGTACTACAGTGGTCACCCATATTAGTAAGCACCTGATGCAGTATGTTGGCTCTTTTTGTGGTGATGTCCCTCTACTGGTTCTGAACATTGTATTTAAGGATGTGGAATAACATTTGCCCAAGTGAATTTAAACACAAGTAACCAACACAGTTGGTGTTTAGTGAAAGTCACCCCACACCATGGTGTTGTGATGTAGCTTGATGCACACAGATAGATTCAAGTGTGCACAAGTGTTGAGTCATGGAGTTGCCCTGCAGCTGGCATTGGCTTCATTAAGTGGCTTATCAGCACTGAATATCACCTGCATTGTCTCCAGGGAATCACATGGTTTAGCCAGTCTAGATGTGTATCTATCTATAATGGCTATGGATACACCACCTACATTAACTGGCACACTTTCACTGTGGGTTCTCAACGTGTGGAAAGACGTTTAGCCTGGAATGGCTGTGGTGCTGTCCACAGCCCTGAACCAGGTGTGTGTGACTGCAAAAGTCTGCATCTTCCAAGGTGGGAACACCATCCAGTGAGTGGAGTTTAGTGGTGGCATTCTTAGCATGTACCAGCCTAACTGTGATGTTGCTTGAGGATGGTGTTTCCTGTATGGAAGGTTTCCCCATGAGACACCTCCTATAAAATGCACTATGGTGATGAGAGCAGTCTTGTCCACCACACAAACTGCCAGGGATGATAGATGAACACCATATGTGGCAAAGCATCAAGGTCTGTTGAGCAAGTCATCACAGGCAGACATTTACTGGGTCCCCTTAAAATGACACCACACAATAAGCCAATTATTGACATCAGTAATTTCCATGTGTATTGAGCCATCATCCTAGGTGAAGGTGTAATGCAGCTGAAGGGTAGGAGCATACTCACAAGAAATAGAGTCTGTAAGCTCAGTCATGTGTCATCATTATCATGTGTCTGCATACAGTCTATTGTGGCATGTCTCAAGTTGTACACACCAACAGGAACTATGATGTTGTCATAACATCACCTGCTGTTGACAGACCTGTGTGAAGTGTGTTATGGCATAACCCGGCACCTCACACTCACAGACAGCAAACTGTGAGCTTTCCCATGCATAGCCTGGTGACATGGACACCATTGTGGCACATCATGTAATCACCTATAAATAATAGGGTTGAGTTTGTGTTTTGCCTCAGGTGTTTAACCAGTGATACAGTGGTGCATATGCTATTATGTGTACTGTGTTCTGCAGAGGTATGTGTATGTGTACTGAGCTTGCAAGTGGGTAGTGAGGTGGTTGTCCTTTGTGTATGTGTCTGGTAAGGAGCTCTACACATGCAGTTGTGTGTGATGTGGGTATGGGTGGAGTACGTAGTGAGGTGTGCATGTTGTCAAGGTGGTCATTGTCATATGTAATGACTGGTGTATGAGGCAGCATGGAATCAAGATTTGTTATATAGTGACATCTGTCACATGTTTTGCTTATGTGGCATAGAAGTATGGGGTCTGGGACACTGTCCACATCTCTACAGGGGTCACTGATACTGCCACTAACAATAGATTCTTGCTTGTGTGTACGTCACAGCAGGTCTTCATTAGGAAATGGCCTGACAGATGCTGCAATGTATCATGATATCACCTTTATGTAATTCACCTAAGGTAACACAGCACCTGACAGTGTGACATGTCATTGTTAAGTGGGTACAATGCTTTGCCAGGCATATGGCCCTTGCATCAAGCATACTCCCATGATTAGGCATGGTCGCATTAACATAACTGCAAATGTGAAAATGTACAACTCCAGTAAGGATAGTGTCATGCTGCTATACCCTTGGGGTTGACAGCCTCAAACACACAGTTTGTAGGCACTCCTTGCAGTGAAGATGTGGATATCAGTGCATGCACAGAGAACTTAATCAATTTTGCGGTCATTACTCTGACCTTGCTAGTGTACACTACCTGTCAAGCAACTGACAGCACACCGGATGCTGTGTGACATGATGTGGGAACACAGGCATGTGTTCCAGTTACAGAAATGTACAGTATGACATGCGTAGGACATGTGTGGGTACACACACTTTGGCCAAATGTGGCCACTCCTCTGCAGTAGGCCTCAGATCCATGGCATGCAGACATGCACCACAAAGCTGTTGAAGGTCAGGCTGCATGAATTGCTGTGAAATTGTGAACTAACAGGGATCACTGCCACTGTGGTGCTTGCTTGAGCAACTTTGCATGTGTATGTTATTGGACATTGTACATCATATTGTGACACTGCAGCTATGCTCTGACTCACCATATACTCATTACCCTACTGTTATCTTATGAACCCTGGAATAGTAGGCATAATACACACCACACTGTAATGAGTGCTCTGATTGCTACTCAAGACATCTACCTGGAAAAGGATATGTCAAGCCTACAGCACCTTGCGTGATGTGGGCCAACTATGTGGATGAACAAACAGGCTGTGGCCTGCTCCTCATGTGGAGCTTGGTATTAACATTTTGCTTTTGGTGAGAGAGAATGTGTAGGAGCATGGTATCCCAGAAGTGAGTGATTGTGCTGAAGCCAGCAGTTGTAGTAGCCAGGCACCAGAAATTCATGGGACTCCCCTCTTGTCAGCATTCCTCACAAGGTGATTGTGTCATCAAAGTACACACTGTTTGAGTGGAGTGCAACTGCAGGATAACTGTGTAAACACTCCCTCCTTACCTTTCCCAGGGTGTACGTATGAGTCCCCCTCCCTGCTTAAGGTTTGTAGAGACACAGACATGTTGGCTGACTACCTTTTTGGAAACCATGATGTAATTAAAGTCAATATGTAGTTGTACACAGGGCAAGTAGCATGTAGTGACAAGTAGTGTCCCCAGATGTCTCAGTAGTGTCACATTTACAGCCATGAAAGGACTTATCATGAAAATGATCAATAACAATGTAGTACACCTGCAGACACTGGCCCAAACACAGTCTGTTTTTTTTCCATGGTCAGATCATGCTTACCCTAAGCATTGGACCTAATTGATTATTACAGTATGTGATGGATGAGGGCTAAATGACTCACCCCACCTACCATGGCCTGAGAAGGCATTTGACAAGATTAGGCAATCAGGCATTGTGGACACACTGTAGAGGTTAATTACAAACTTGTATGTCATCCATTGGATAGCCAAGAGTTTGACAGTCATTATCTGGAAAGATAGGATTGTGTAGGCCAGCACTAAAATGAGGCCCATCACCAGTGGATTATGCACACACACACACATACAAACACACACACACACATGCACACACACATGCACACACACACACACACACACACACACACACACACACACACACACACACACACACACACACACACACATCATTCCTGGGACTACCCCTCCTAGACATTCCCTTGTCTGCAGTCAAGGCCACTGCCATTGACCTCAGACTGACTACATTTTCAGATGATTGCAAATGAGGAACTGTCAGTGTTTCCCACAGAGAACCAACAGTTACCCAAGATGGGCTGACACACAGTCAGTTGTTGACAAAGCCATTAACAAATAACACAAGGCAAGGGATGCACAATACTATCCTTTTGTCACTCATCCACCCCTTGGAAAATATCGTATTGTCTGCACACCTGCAACAGTTGACCCATTAGTCAGGGACTTATGTACATAGAGAGTGATCTAGCATTTGACTTTCACTGGTCAGTAAGATGGGGGCTTCATGCACTGTTGCACAACCTATGGAGAAAGGTGTGGCATGTAAACCCAAGAATGTCATTGTTACTCTGTATCTGGCATTCATCACACCTATCATTGAATGCAGTGATGTCTTGGGTATGTAAGTACACAGGTATAGCTGACATCTATGACAGCCAGAAAGGTCCCACAGTAACCCAATACACAGTGTACATAACATGTCCAATGCAGACCATGTCAAGGCTGTAACTGTGTATTCTGTCTCCTACATGTGTTGGAGGGGAGGCATATGTCTGCCATACAGGGAGGTGTCAGATCCCACTGTGTAACACTTGCACATCCAAGAAAGGACTAGCAGGAGACATACCTGTTCTACACAGCTGCACCTTGACCGTGGTATAAATAGGACATGCTGCAGAGACAGGTATGTAGCCCTGACACTACACACTACATGTAATAGTCTCCCCATCCATGGGAAACACACTCCTGCTGTAATGCACATCATGTGCAAGTTACACAATGGGATGCAGAATAAGGCAATCATAACTGGTGTAGGATAAACTTTTGTCATGGACACAGGAGAATTAAAGATGGTGCATCTCCTATGCCACAGCTTGTAGATGTATCAACTCCCAGAACCCTGCTTACACTTATCAAGGGTGCCAGACCATGTCAGAGATTACGGATGCATGAGTAGGCTGCATGAAGTCATTGTCCCTGTTAGACTGTGATACACATATGAGCCTGTGGTGCCATGCACCTATACTGCTTTACCTTTGTGAAGACATTTTGCTTCTGTGCTGACATTCCTTCTTGTGCTCTGACGTATATGGGTTTACTGTAGCACTGTAGCCATAGGTGTGTCCCAAGCAATTCTGCACCTGAAACATAAACATTTCTTTGAGACACTGTTCATTGTGTAAGTATACAGCCATCACAACATCATCCAACTTAATGTACACAACATAGTGTGGTTTACTCATTACAACTAGCAGCAGACAATATCTGTCAGTGATCAGTACAAGTGGCATGTGAAAGCCAACAGTGGATTAAAGAAATACATAGTAATTTAGGTAGTCAACCTGTGGATCAGATGCATGCCTTCAAGTCCCTGCATCAATGACAAGGATGATGCGGATGTGGCACAGGTATCATCGTTTGCACAGGGTGTTGTGTGGTGATGAAGGAGTCCTAGGTTGACCCAATAGGTTGGCAAGTGTGTGTGCGAGTCAGGAAGGGAAGCAGGCAAGATGGTCTATGGTATGTGTCATGTGTGTCTGCAGGTGACCTGATTGTGATAGTGGTGTGTGTGTGTGTGTGTGTGTGTGTGTGTGTGTGTGTGTGTGTGTGTGTGTGTGTGTGTGTGTGTGTGTGTGTGTGTGTGTGCATGTTTGTGTGTGTCTATGTGAAAATAGTCAATCTCAGTGCTAGCCCTACATGACTGTATGCTGGACAGCTTTGAACCATGCATGATTGAGCTGACAGTTCACTGTCTCTGCCTCGAACATGGGAAATGGCTCTGCCAGGAGTTGCACTGGCACCTCCATGCCCAAGTTCAGAAGCGGCATTATTATCTAAGGGTGACTTCTGTCTGCTGGGACCATGTTCCCCACAGGAAGACCCAGGACTACAAGCCCGTGGCCTGTCATGTCTTGGTATGGACAGCACACTTGCCTCTGGGGGACTGGATGTTCTGCCACTATAGGCGCATGATAGAGCATGGCCATGTGGACTGTCAGCAGATGTAGCTGTTGACCTACATCTACAAGTCCAACACCCAACTCCAGCCAGATGTTCCATCACAGACAATGACTGTTCCAAGAGAGATATTCTGCAATCTCTCTCAGACCACAATCTTTCCACTGTCAACCAATCCAGGGTATCAGCAATGAGGTGGAGGAAGTCATGGATGTCAGATTGTGCTGCATCCATAACCTTGAGCATTCTTTTGGAGGTCCTTTTGGAACATGCCTGTGCCTCCATGATGGCTCTAAACATACACCAACTGACATGTGACAAGATACCTGCAACAGGTGGTGGAAGGACAGCAGGCCTCCTATGAGCATCCCTATCAGTCTGCTTGTGTGGAACCTTACCATGTCTTTGGCTGTGGCCACTATCAACACTCATTGCAGCCATAGTAGCCACACTTTCCTGTTCAATGTCCCCACTTCTGACTGTCCAATATCTGTGGCTTCAGGGGACTGGGTATGCATAGGCATACTGACTGTGTACAGTGATAATGATGGCAGAAGAGGAATGTCAACCTGTGTGATAGATTCAGCCCTTGCAACCTCCACCTGTGCCTCATTTTTGCCACCACCATCATCAGAGTCTGAAGAGACACTGACATCAGTTGTGAAGGGGGCAGAGACCAATCCCCCTGGTCACCTGTGATAAAAAGGAAAAAGCGGTACATTAATGCATGCACTACTATGCTCTACAGTACTATCTTGCAATATATGTTAAGCTGTATACAGTGCTGTCAGTATTACAGACTTGTTTAACCCCCAACCTGATATACCAGGATCTGAGGACATTATTTTCTAACAAACTTCTGCAGTTACTTGTAAAGAACAAGTTCCTTAATTAAAAATCTTATGAGCAACTGTGATGCACACTGCTGACATTTGTCAAAACTCTACACAGTTGACACATAAGGCAATCTGTACTGTCCTGCAGAAACTGCAAATCTATCAGTGTGGTCACAACTACAAGGCCTAGGCATGACTGTAAACTGTGTTCCATTGGTACAAATTTGTGAGGTTGGCAATCATGCAGATAGTACATCAATCCAGCTGGCAGGCCTGGGATGACACTCTAGAGAATACTATGCATTAAATCTACAGCTGTCATCCAACAGTGTTATGCTTACCAGGAGCAGGAGCATGGCAGTGTCTGATTTTTGAGGGTCCTATGAAAATCTGAAGGAAAGGTAATGTAAACAGAAACCCATGTTGCACTATGACAAACTACTATATCCAAATAACTCACAGTTATAGTACATACTATGTTAATTGGTCTGTTGGTCATAATATGTGCAGGAGATTCACACTGCAACTAACTCCCAACATAAATATACCTGCCAGCCATGTAAAACTATGTACACTTTGACACACTGAATGCTACTGTATTGCAGTGCTAATCCAAGTAAGCATACCTGGATGCTCTTCTTGCATGGAAATGGTGGTGCTCACATCCATGACATACCATGTGATGGATACCTGGGAGCTGTCCTGTGTTCCTAGGTTTGTCAGGAATTCCTCAGTGGCTGACATTGGTTGTTCCACTGCAGGCCCTCCACCAGTAACAACATGATCCCTGGCCACATCCACTGCTCTTCTGTGGGTGGCATTTATCATATCAGTGGCACAGTGTTGCACCCGCTCATATGTCTTACTCTGGTGACCAATTGCATTTACAGTGTGAACCAGGTCATCCCATAATGCTGCTCACTCATCCCTGTTTGTCCTCCCCCTGGACAGCAGGAGTTGGTGGTGTTGACGCAGGGTTTCCAGGATAGTGTAATTTTCTGCCTCTATAAAAGGGCCCCAATGTCATGGATATATATTCCCTGAAAGACAGCAAAATGGGAACATATGTCAGGATCACATACGTGGGAGTATAGTACATAGAGATACAGCAGTAACAGATAGCTACAAGTAGGGACTACTTGGCTACACATCTCATATTCAACACCATGCAAACATAGTACGGTTGTGGATCCAAATAGGATAGTAGCAGTAGTCATCTATTCCTGCTTGTACCATGACAAATACTGTTGTGTGATCACACATCCAGCACAGCAGTCCATTAAGTTGTGGCCCATATGTGTAAACCCCACTTATAATATTTAAATCCAGCAGTGCCACACAAATGGCAGTGCAGTATTACCACTGCTATCAGCAGGAAATGCCCAGAAGAGTGGTATACCAAATGAACACAGAGCATTCTAAAAGTACTGTACTCTAGTTCCTCTGTAGGTGTAACACATGTGCAGATCAATGGCATGTCATCAGTACAGTTTCAAGCAACGCTGCTGTAATCCCCATTCCCCTTAAGTATATGGACACATATGCATCATGTTGAAAAAAAAATGTTACATACCTGATGGAGTACAATACTCCTCTCTTGAATGATACAGAAATTTATAAATGTTGTGCCAATGAGTTGAGCATGCAAAGTAACTCTCATACACAATGTTTCCCTTAGCTTGCTGTTTGCCTTTTTAACATGGTTGTCTATTAGCAAATGATTGCCTCTGAACCAGTCTATGCTTCTGAAATGCTAATTGCAGCCACCACAGCTGATTTGCAGTATAATCAGCCAATCCCATGCAACCATTGAACAAGATATAAGGCCTCAATGTAGATTGCAACCCCTTTCTCATATGTTGGGTTGAAAATAGTGGGGGACAGATACTATGGCATGGCAGAGAGAATGTCTGTAGCAGCTACTATTTACATACAAATGTGTGTGCTACAGACTGAAGCTGAAGGTGATGCTGCAGGCAATATGCATAGGTAGAAAGGGTGAACACATATCACACTTTATAATATTGATGGCCACATACATGTATTTTCATTGGTAGACACAGCTGTACTTGAACCCTGGACCCTGTGTACCAAAAAGTTATGTTATTAATAGATTTTACAGACTGAGCTACACATTCAATGATGTAGTAGGTGAATTTTACATGTTGTAGTTATCATTCCACAGTTACCTGCTGTTAAATATTACATTTACATCTATTATTATATGTCTGGCTTTACAGTGCTGAAGTTGTATACCAGAGTCCCAGTTAAAATCCTCTATTCCATTAATGTTTTATCAAGTGTGTTCTTGTATGTTGTAGACATAATTGCAGGGTTGCCTGCTATCAGATACTTCACTTACATCTAAGATGATGTGTGTGTCTTTATGGTGATGTATTTGTGTACTACAGTGCCAGTTCTAGTACTATTTTTGTATAATTCTCTTAGCTGATTTGCACGGTGTGGCACAATGCACAGCACCATTTAAACAGGCTTAATGAGAGGAACTACAGATTAGTATGCTCTGCTTAAAACAGTGTTTGTATTAGCAGCTATGTGGCTTTGTGGGATGATCCACTATTCTGCAGATGTGGTGGCCATGGGTCTGAAATAGGGTGCAGGTGCACTTTTTGAATGTGATTAACATTGTTCCAAAAGCATCTGGCAGTATAGTACTAAAAATATTTAAAGCAAAAAAATGGGGAGATAGAACAGTGGTGAAAAGGGGTGCAAGCAGGGGGAAAAACATAGTGAAATGCAGGTAGGGATGTCCAGGATGGATGTAAGAAAAAACATAGCTATCCATTTCTTCATCACCAATAACTGTGTACTGTGACAGATATTTTGAGCCCAATAGGGACTCCACTCTAATTAACCTTCATTCACCTCTCCTAGTTTTCCTCACCTAGCCAATTAGACTACATTACTATCTCAACACCCACTCCAATACTACATCCCCAGCAAATCCTTACACAACTATCTATTCCTTAGCACTATTTAAGTACTTACCAGATCCTGTGCATATAAACCTCTCTCATTTCTACATTTACTTCAACATCAGCTTAGCACCTCTAATTACCCACAACTCAAAATGCTCTCAAAACCCTCATTCATCTCCTTTTTACTACTTCTACTTCTTAACTTAACATATTTTCATTACCTCACCCAGCCCAGTAATTCCTACCACTCACAATCCTTCCATGTAACTAACCACCTTACCTCCTCTCTCTCATACTCTAACACCCCAATTTCTCCCCATCTATTTCCTATAAAGAAACTTCTACTTTATCCATATAAACTAATCACCACTCATAAACAATCTACTCCCATAGTAACTAGCAAATCCTTCAAAATCACAATAGAACCCAATCCTTTATCTAAACTGTCCAATTACCTCTCTAACCCAATCCTACACCTGATTACCAGTCTAATATCAGGTGATATCCATCCTAACCCAGGCCCCCGCCACCTCAACCATTACAGACAAAAGCATATTACTAACTTCTATAAACTCCCAAAGTATAGTTAACAAAATCCCAAACCTCCATGCCTGGCTCATACATAATAAACCTGACATCTTATCCATCTCAGAAACATGGTTAAAACCCCATATAAAAGACTCTGAAATAACTCCACCAAACTATTCTATCATTAGAAAAGACAGGTCCCACAAAAAAGGGGGAGGAGTAGCTCTCCTCTACTCATCCTCCTTGTCAGTTACCCCCTATAACAAACCTACTCTTCAATTTAATAATGATGAACTTCTCTTAACACTACTTCAAGTTAACAAACACAAACACATATGTATAGCTTCCCTATACATCCCCCCAGGGGATAATATTTCCACACTCGAAGACATCCTTTCCTGGCTCTCCAATAACATTAGAAATGAAACCATAATCTTAGGAGACATGCATATTAACTGGACCTCCATTCAGTCTCCTACAAACCCACTTAACATCAACCTCTATAATTTCTCACAGCTAATCAACTCTATTACACGCCCCTCAAAAAACCCTCTAGCAGCAGTATTCTGGATTGGATTTTAGTCTCTCATCCCCATTATTTCTCCGACAGTGGTACTCTTCCCGACCCTCTTAGTGAACACATACCCACCTTCACTCATCGTCTCCCCTTACTCCTTCTTCGCACTCATAATTACATTACTGTCCCTAACCAAAAAACTTTAACCCAACAACCTTTTCTAACTATCTAAAAACAATAAACTGGAATTGTCTAAAAACATTACCTCTAGATAACGCAGTTGCCCACTTTAACTCAACATTCTTAAAAATGGTAGACTTTCATGCTCCCTTAAGGACAAAGAGAATAAAAATCAATACTGCCCCTTGGCTTACCAAATACACACTAGCAACCATGCATCTCAGAGATAAAGTCTGGGCACACTACCTGGAAAATAAGACCCCCCTCCTACATAATGAATACAAAACACTTAGAAATAAGGTAAAAAAGCTCATCATCTCTGATCGACAAAACTACTTCTCCATCCTCCAAAACAGTAACAAAACAAATCCTCAAAAATTCTGGAAAGGTATCTCTACTCTACTTAACCCCAGCAAACCAGGCACCCCCACCCCTGACCCTAACACCCCTGATACAGACTTAGCTACCCAATTTAACTCATTTTTTATTGAATCTATTTCCAAATTAACCTCTTCATTCTCTAACAACACCACGTTCTCCAAACTACCCCAATAATCCCATAAGAACACTCCACCCTGCGCTGCTACCACTCCCTCACTCTCATCCACTAACTTTCCACCCTCCACCTCTCCTCCTACTCTCACTTCCTCCCCATCTTTCCCCCCCAACACCCCCTCTCCACACTCCCCACTATTCTCATTAAAACCCATACCCACTTCTACTATAAAAAAACTCCTACAGAAACTAAAGCCATGCACTAATGCTCCTGATAACATCCCTTCTTACTTTCTTAGCATAGCTGCTGATGCAATTGCCTACCCCATTAGCATTCTAATCTACCGCTCTATCCAGGAAAGTACAGTTCCCCAAATCTGGAAAAAGGCCTTTATCATACCTTTACATAAAGGTGGCAACAATAACAGTGTGACTAATTTCCGCCCCATCGCTATCCTGTCTCCAATCTCTAAACTCCTAGAAAAGTGTATCCAAATTCAACTCCTACCACATCTCTTAGATAATCACCTACTAACTCCCACACAACATGGTTTCAGACCTGGTCACAGCACTATGACAGCCCTCCTCGCCTTCCTTAAAACTGTAAACAAAGCCCGGGACTCTGGACTTATTGTCTCTACCCTACTACTTGACCTCTCTAAGGCCTTTGACACTGTATCACACAGCCTGCTTTTAATGAAACTCTCAAAACTTAACCTATCTCCTTCATCTTTGAACTGGTTCTCCAGCTACCTATAAAATAGATATCAAGCAGTAAAATGGAAAAAGGCAACCTCCTCATTTCTAAATACCCCAACCGGAGTTCCCCAAGGCTCCATATTAGGTCCCCTCCTCTTTAACATATTCATAAATGATTTCTGTAACTCTATCCCATTCTCAAACATTATCCAATATATAGATGACTCAACTATTATCTGCTCGGCCTCATCTATCCCTACACTCCTCAAGCTTACTCAAGACGCTTTTTTAACCACAGAGCAATGGATGAAAAGAAACCACCTAGCACGCAATGCCTCTAAAACCAAATTAATGGTGTTCAACCCCTCTAAAGTCACCTATTTCGATAGTAACACATTCTCTATTACTAGTCAAAACAACACACCTCTGGAACTGGTCTCAAAGACCAAATTACATGGTGTCCAAATTGATAACCAGCTCAAATTCAACTCCCATTTACAACTAAATATAAAAAAAACCCATCAAAAACTAGGTATGCTCTATCAGCAAAAGCACTAACTTACACCTGCTACTAAAATCACTCTTTCTACTTCCTTTCTTATCCCTCACTTGTCTATGGAGCACCACTTCTAACTAATATACAGTCCTCTCTGAAAACACAACTCTCCTCCTGCTACAACAAAATCGCCAAGTTCGCTACCAGCCACAAGTCCTCCACCCACCACTGTTCCTCTCTCCAACAACTACATTGGCTAGAACTACCCAAGCATCTCACCTATACTCAACTAACTCTTGCACACAAGCTCATTTTCAACCCCTCCCTCTGTCCCTCCCTGTCTTCTACCTTTAAAATGCACCTACCCAATAGAGTATTAAGGTCTAACAACCAAAATCTATTAGAAGTCTACAAACCAACTCGTCCCCCAGGCAAAAATCTTCCATCACATGGTTTAGCATGCCTCTGGAACTCCCTACCTCCATCAATTCGTATCATCTCCAACCATTTTATTTTCAAAAAATCTCTTCATTCATATCTAGTATCCCAGTGGGAATGCTCTTGCTTCCACCCCACATAACTAACACTGGTAATTCCATCTTCCTTTCCTTCCCCTATTTACACATGCAATATTCCCTTAGAATTTCTCCTATCTCATACACTCTTAGTGTTATTATTGTATCCACAAGAATACATTACACTGCACCCCTTACATGTAGGATTCCTGATATGTAACTGGACTTCTCATTAATCACTTTGCAACGTTCCTTCCTTGTTTGTACCACCTGTAAGCTTCATCGCTAGTTTGTATTATTTGTAAAAGTTTCATCTCTAGTTTGTATTAGCTGTAATGTTTCCTCTACTACTTTCTAATTGTTTGTTTGAATCTTTTACTCTTGTATAAATATCATGTTTAACCTATTGTAACTTTGATTGTTTGGAGCTTTTCTCCCCAGGACTCCATTGAAAATGGGTTCTTTTTGGCCCAGTGGACTATCCTGGTAAACCAACTGCAAATAAATAATAAATAAATAAATAAATAAATAAATGTGGACTGTCACCCCCAGAGAGGGGGTGATGACAACCTAACTGTGCTGTCAAGCCAATTGTACAAAATTAAGTGTGTCCAGTGGACACATGTGTGAAATGGAGAGCTATGAATGGGACACTATTTTTTTTTTGGGGGGGGGTAAGTTCCCATTTGTTTTTTTAAGGTGAGAGTGGAATGTTGGGGACTCAAGTCCTCACCCATGGAACTGTCAGCACTGCTCCTTCACTGCCCCTGTGTTGGCAGTGGTGGAGACTGGTGTCTGGGGTAAGGCCTCCCCACCAGGATGGTGAGTATGCTCTCCTTCTGACAGAGGCATGCACCAACAGTTTGGTGAACCACCCTGTGCACCATACCTGGCAGTTCTTGACAGGTGACAAAATCACTCCCTCCACCTTCACTCCCAGAGGGGGGGCCCAGCACCAGCCCATGGGGTGGAACTACCCAATGCAGCAGGTAGTGCAGGGGCAGCAGAGTGGCACCACCAAGCAGCAGCCCAGATGTGCTGGCCCTAGTGCCTCAGCAGGTGAAGATAAGGTACTTTAGGTGGATCGCCTGGAACCGGCCTACCTTGTTGCGCTGTAGTAAATTAAATATAAACACAAGGTAAGATTAGTAATAACCAAACCAATGTTAGTATTAACATAATGGAACATAATATTGATTAATCCAAATACATATTAAGGTATAGTATGAGGTACACAACAATAAATAGCATAGTGGTAAGTATGTTAAGAACAAACCAGTATGATATAACCCATAAGGCCAATGTAACAGTTAGTTTAAAATACTATATTAATATCAAGCCATAATAATAAATAACAGTAATAAATTAATAAATTTCATAATAATAAACTAGAGAAAAATAACAGGTGGGGAGAGAGAGAGAGAAAAACATACTATTAGTGACCTCACAGATGATATTACTACGCATATTAATAATACATACTTCTACAGGTGTGCAGTGTCACTTCTGTGTACAGTTACTCCAAATTTTGTATAAATGATGTTACATATACATACTTCTCAACCTTAGCATGGGACAGTATGGGCCAAGCACTAACAAATGCAGGTACACAACTACAGGGAACTGTTTTATAGTGTGCTCATACTTTACTACCAAGGTGTTCTGTAAATGGATTTCCCAATAAATTGCATTCCAAGTAATGTAATTTATCTGCTAATCATGGACCAGACATATGGGGCATTAGTCATTTCATTTGGAAAAATCATGACAGTTGAAAGGTATGTTCATGTACACTAATTAGACTAGACAGCCAGCGATTTCTTAGTTGGCTGCCATGGGATTAGAATCCACAAGCTGTGACTCCAGGAAGCATGTGCACTAAATTTAACAGTTGACTGATGTCAGATTACAAAAGACATGGCAATGTGACCTACATTACCCATATACCTTGTTCCTGGAGTGGGAGGAATATACAGCATTATGTGACTACAAATGGCCATAACACAGGCTTGAACCTTACTGTGAGTATTGCACTACATTTATCAGACAATTTTTTTCTGCAGTCTTTATTCATTTCTTGTTTTACAATTGACTGGTGTCAGATTAGAATTCAAATGCAGTGACTACAGCCATCCTGCACAGTTATTTGAACAGATTACTTTCAGTGCACAATCCTGCTTTAATCTTTATTGAAAATGTACCTTAAAAGCTGGCATTTATACACATGAATATCTGGCCATAATATCACCTACCTTACCCACAGACCTTGTTCTTCGAGTGGGTGGAATGTACAGTGTTATATGACACAAACTGGTCAGAACACAGGCTTGAGACTTACTATAGGTGTTGCACTATATTTATCAGACAGTTTTTTTTCAGCAGTCTTTATTCATTTCCTTTGTACAGTTGACTGGGGTTAAATCAGAACACATCATGCAGTGACAACAATCATATTGAGCACTACTTTGTTTGAAACAATACATATCACAGCACCATCACCCTTTAAATCCATTTATTACTGCTGCTTCAAGTCTGGCACGCACAGCATGGATAGCTGTGTCAGACCTGTAAGTAATAACCCATATACCCTCATCATTACCTGGGTGCAGTCTATAACATATTTCATACAATGAGCACAGCAGAACAGTGACTGTTAATCTAGGTCGACCCTAACCTCGTCTCATGTTTGCAAGCTATACTACACAATAATGCATTGTTAGAACTTGGTTTACCATTTCAGGTAGGCACTGACACATTACTAAACATATTATGTTTCCCAAGTATGTTATACCTGACTGTTAGGACTGCAAACTCTGTAAATACTTTTTATCTTGACAGTACATTATGCATTAGGTTATTGCTTTGATGTTTTCCCTACTTACCAAACTCACACCTCATCCTGGCCAGACACCCTGCATGGGACTGGATATTGTGATTCCTCTCTTCTGCAGCTGTTGTAAGAGAAGCAAAGTATTATGCATACCAGTTTTCCACACATTCAGTTTTTATATTTATAAATCAGTGGGACACATACTTACATGTCAGTGTGGTGCTCCCAGCCTGAGCTTCTTAGAACCAGGTGTCCAAGGTTCCCCTCTTTCTATCCTTCAGGTCATCATAGTGGTTATGACACAGCTCGCCAGTGTGGAGGATACCAGTAGCAATGGTAAGTTCCCTAGCCAAATGATCCCAGGCCTCAGACTTATACTTTGAGCCCTGATAATCACCCTGCAGCAGCTGGGGTTCATGGTTTCTGAACAGGAGTCCAACAAACACTTTGGACTCCTGCACACCCCATCTCTGCACCCAAAAGCGAGGTCCCTCACCAACACCACCAGACATATCAACAGCCAAGTGAGAACTCCAAAGAATGGTGTCAGATTCCTGCCTATTGACCACTTTATAGGGTGCATTCCCACCCTTACAAGTCATAGTCCAACTTTCAAAAATGTGGCACATTGCTTAGCATTGCAGAAACTCGCATAAACCATTTAAGCAAAGCTAAGCATCTCACAAACTCACACAAGTCATGTTTAAGCATAGCTTAGGAATGCGCAAATGAAGTAGACTGTTGTCCATGTTTAAGCACAGCTTTGCTAAATGTAACAATTTTTTAATTTTAAATTAAACTGATGTTTCAGTCATCTGACTCATGTTCAAAGCAATAAATGCAAAACATAAGACTGCTCAAGACTACAACTAAGGACCTAATACACTATAGGACATGACTCAACATACCTAGTCACTTGGATAGTACAGGGAATCACTATATCCTCACATATACTACTACGATATCTGTTAGTATTGCACAGTGAAGCTGCGCGAGTTTGTGCATTGCTAAGCACCACAGAACTACAACAATTCAATACATCCGGTTTCTATTTTCACATGTCAGACAGCATTGATAAGCAGTGATCAAACAGTAACAGACATGAAAAAAATATTCAATTAATTACATCCGGTTTCTATTTTTAGATATATAGCAGATGTCATGTGCATATGTATAAGCACAGCTTGGCATCGCTAAGCACTGTGCCACACCATGCAAACAGCACATAAAATTAAAAAAAATATATTACTGTCCTGTGCTTAACACCTGTCCAGATGTTTTCTGGTCAGTCAACAACTACAGGACAGCCTCTACACTGCTGCTTGGATGGATTCAATATCCGTGTAACTCTGATCTTCCTCTGCAGTGAGCCATAATTAATATGTATAGCTTGCTGCTGGAGAAAAACCATGGCGGAGCACACAGGTACATTCCTTGTAGGCTCTACACAGAACCTACATAGATTTTATTGAATCCAGATGAAAGTATATTATAATGCAAAAAGTAATCTTGCTTTCTGTTACATAAAGAACTATTTTATCTTCTTTGAATAGTTACTCATATAATTATTTTATCTGTTTGCTTTGGCTCTGACTAAGTTCATCACATCTGATTCTAATGTATCAAATTTCTGAATGTATTTGCATATTATATCTGAGAATGTTTAATATATGTTATTGATTAATGTTGTTTATTAGAACTTACTTGATTAGAAATTATTTGATAATATTGTAATATGGCATTGCTGAAAACAATCTTTCCTGCTCAACCTACTTATCCAAATATCTGTGAGGTTATTTCATGTCATTGGTTAATGAGGTACACATCCTGCACCATAATAGACCAATTTCAGCATGATTTAGACTAAGATGGAGCACATCTAAGTTACATGTTATTAACTTGTCTGTGTAAAATTTAACCACTCATTCATTTAATTCAGTTCTAGTTAGCTCAGTATCTTACACTGTTCTTACTTGGTTATGTGCTGTACCATGCTTAGAGAAATACTTAGCATAATATTTATAAAAACAGAAATTATCCATTTAGGTATGCCAGTAGTGTGAGCATTAAAGGACATGGCAGAAAATAAATAAAAATGCTGGCAGGCAGAGTTTCACAGGCACAAGACCATTAAAATGTAAGACAGCCATTTATATACATATAAAAAACATTCTGATTGGGTAAGCAAAGAGAGGCAGCTAGCTAAGCAAAACTGAGACAGAACATTAACATGGCAGAAAATTTATCACAACTCGTATAACAACATATTCCTAGTCATTACTTTTAGCATAATAATTCAACATGTTAGAAATGTTCATTATAATATAAGAATGTACTTATGCTACTCTTCAGGGGCACGGCATACACAATCTTTAAATATAATCTGGCTATCTGTTTATGACGAAAGGGCCTGACATAATACAGCCATACATCTAAGATGCAGTTACATTACTTGGTAATTTGAGGAGAGGTGGCATTTGAACTATTAGTGCTAAGGCAGTAATGAAATCTAGGTAATATCAATTTTAGGGGAAAGGGTGGGAGGGTGATATAAACATAAGTCAAGACAAGAGTATGAACCTATTTTTTTAACAAAACAAAGCTATTTTTGTTGGAATGTTAAACAGGTTATATTTTTGTTTCTATCTATTTTCCTATTATATGCAGCAACATTTAGACCTGTAGCCATTCATGAGGGATGACCTGTCAGCCCCCTATAAGTAGCAACAGTGGCAACACCATCAACACCAGAAACACCCACATCTGGGTCTCATCCTGACAGAGTCACCTCAACACCTCCTTCCCCACTTGCACCTTCCAGTATAGGTAGTCTTGCACCAGACGCTGATACTGTTGTACCCATTAGTATCAGTCAACTTGGAGGTTAAAGCTTTGTCAGCCATTGGCAGCTAGCAGAAATAGTGGGGGAGATCATTGACAGCACTGGTAACATGGAAAATCTCTTCCATTGGCTCATTGAGTCACATACCTGTGCAACATTGCTTCCACCATCTGGAATAGGGTCCAGTGGTGAGGGAAGCCAGGTTGGTGAGTAAGCTCCCACTGGGTTACAGCTGGTGGGCACATCAGCAGCACAACACCACTGTATTCAGCCATTGTAGTATTCCCTCTGCCTTTTGTGTCTATGCCCACCCATATTTGTTGTCTAATCCTCCCCTCACCATTGCATTCCATCTGTTTGTCTGATGTCTCCAACATCATTGTGCTTCCCTTTCCTCGTGTTGTCACTACATCCCATCTGTCTTGTCTGCTACCTACCTCAACCCTATCCCAACTCTCCTTCCTTCTTCTTACTTCCCTTACTTCCATCCATACCTTACCTTCTCTTCAATTATGAAATATGGACACCTGACAAAAACATTTTTACCCCTTCTTACCCACCTCCAGCCTCATTCCTCAGGCTTCCACCTTATGTCCTATCCTATTCTTGCTTCCATTTCCCATCAGTCTCCTATACTCCCATTTTCGTCTTTTAGTTTGTTCAAAAGTAGAAGAAGACACCTCGCTCATGGTCATTTAAGGTTTCCAAATCACTTCTCCTTTTTGCTGTTTCTGCATGTGGCATTGAGCAGAGCACTGTCAATGCACATGTGCAACTAATGAGCACAGCTACTGCTTGTCATTTAGCAAGAAACTAGGCTGCCATGTTTCATACCTCAAACTGCCATGTACAGACACTATCATGCACTACAGATACTGGGCTTTTCCATGACTAGTCATGCAAATGAGCTGACCAACATGGTATGACAGCACATGCAAAAATCTGTGTGACCAAGAATATTCACTCACTCGTGTTTGCAAAATATTACACTGCCAACTACAGCTTCAGAAGAGGTATTCAGATCAGAAAGGTGGTGTCCTGAGGAATAAAACAAATGTTCCTCCATCCCCTCCACCAAAACTCGAGACCAAACTTTTTGAGGAGTAGTATCAGGTCCACAATATAAGGCAGAGGCCTGGAGCAGCCTAGCACAAGACATCCACAAATGCCACAGGTATACCAAATAACAGTGAGCTATGCTACCACCATTACAGTGAACTGAGAGAAATCCCAACCTCTTGTGCTAAAGTGAGGGAGAAGCCATCAACTATTTGTTGTAAGTAAGACGTGTTTTTAAACCTCCACATGCAAAGTGCCACTGTCTGCCAAACAATGTCTAGTACACTCCCATTCCTTTCCCCACAGCCCCTGAACAGATTGTAGAAAATGTGAAGCAGCAGTAGAGGAATCGTGAGAACCTCAAGGATCACCTGCATGAGTATACCTGTTACAGATAGTATAGCTTTGCATGTTAGCAATCCAGTCAGGTGTCATACCTGTAGTCAGGATGGGTATGTGTTGTTTTCCCCAGGGCTGCAACATTATCAAATGTCCAGAGTAGTGCCATAGATTCATGTGATTTGTCGGCTATGTCAGATACTGTAGATAAATGATCATATAAGCAAATTATGCACGTAGTGCACAACTGAGTTAGGAAATATGTGTTGCCCTACCACTTTGGGTCATTTGCAATTTTACCTTTTATCTGAAAAAAAAAACAAATGCTCCTATAAGGAGTGTTTATCATAAAGGGAAATATGTGTTAAACCTTGCTGTACATAGTATTGGCACTTAGGTTGCCCAATCAGTATTGAATGGGACTACTATAGGGTTGATTACACAGATACCAGTGTTTGTAGGCTTATACATGTAGCTCAATATGTTAGGGCACTGGTGTCCTACTATTATGCTGGCAGTGGTTTCAATTTCCCCTTTGACGGAGTTGCCATTCAGTAAGTGTGTGATACAAACCATAGGTGTGTGTTTCACAACAGACTTTCCTTGGACTGCTGATATAACTCAGCATGTACCTATACTGCCCTTTTAAGGTTATAGGTGTTGAAGGTTCTGAGTTCAAATACCTCTAGGCTTGTATATTGATGCATCATTGTTACAGGGAGTTATAGGATCTATTTCATAAGCACACAAGAAGATATGATCAAGTTTCAAAAGATAATTTCTCAGAACATTAAACTGGCTTCTCCTCTGGAAATCGGCAACACAAATAACAGCATTTTTCCTGGGGGGATGCTACCACTCTCTGCACACCCTCTGCATATTATATACGTGTATGTATGCGTGTATATATTGTCTGTTTTTTATGTTTGTTTTCCTAACCCTATTTCCTCCCTCTTACCACCTTTACAACATGACCCAACTTACTTTCTTAGATTCATAGGTTCATGGGGACTTACTAGGCTACTGATCTGTGAGGTTCTTAGAATGTCTAGCCTTGCAATCCCATGGTAGTTATTAGCGTTCATGTTTTACAATCCAAATATCCAAAGGTGGGACAAACAAGTATATGTTGGGGTAATTACATGCTTACACTATCCTGAGGGCCAGTGGTGCTAAACTGGAGGTGAGTTCTTGGTTACCCCCCCCCCCATTCATTCAAATTATGTTTGAATAGAGCATGGGAAGTATTCTGCTTTATGTAGAATGAAAGACAGTGCCATAGGAATGGTTTTCTCTATGACACATACTTATCTCTTCAGCATATTCTGTTAATTTTGCAAGAAAGATGATTTAGATCACTTGAGAGGGTATTTATGACACCACTGGATTTGTGAATGTGTAAAGGATTGGCAGAATAGAGTCTGTTGATGCTCTATATGCAAGCCATATGCCACCTCTCAACAGCCTGTATGATTAGAGAAAGAGAAACCAGGCTTTGAGATGGTCTATATACTTTTTAAGATTTAGGCTCTTGATTTTTTTTTTTTTTACTGCGAAAGCGTTGTGATTTTTCCAGTTGTGACTAGTATTTGGGCAGGTAAATACCAAAATGGGCACTACTCTCAATGATCATCCTGAGTGCTGAGTACATCAGAACAGTTGTATTCTTGGATCAGGATGCCATACCTTTAGATATAGGTTACACAATGACAAAAGGACTTCCTTACAGTTGTGGGTATATGGTGATCGAAGGACAGCTCTTTGCTGACATAGGTTCCTAAATTTCTGACTACAGCCTCAGTTTTCAAAGAGGTACTGACAATGCGATAGTTACATGACAAGTCATGCTTGCTGAAGGATATGATCATACATTTCTTGGCACTAAGTTTTAGTCCTAGGCTTTCACATCAGATATTTGTTCGGAACAGACCTACCACATCAGACAAATTCATTAAAGGTTGCATTGTCTTTATATTCTTAAAAGGCATCTCACCTCCAGACTTGTTAGACAAAATAACAACCTGGAACTTCTCATTGTTGGCTAATGTGCATGTCTCTAAATTGATCCTGGCTACTGCTGATGCAAATCATCACTTTACTGAAGTAGTTAAAACTGACAGCCCATGCACTATGTTTATATGTGTGCATGTGCGGACGAGTGAACGGGTTGGGTGCTTCTGCAACACAGTGCATGGGATGTCAGTTTTAGCTACTTCGAGTACAAATCAGCACTTTACTGGGCACACACACACATAACACATACACACACACACACACACACACACACACACACACACACACACACACACACACACACACACACACACACACGCACTAAGATACCTCTTGCCTGTCCCTGAGTTGACAGAATGTCCCTGATGTCTCTTCTTATTTTTGCCCTGCCTTGTCCCTTGTAACTCACAGATCATCACATGAAGGGAATAATGTCAGGTGTTAAGATGGTGAAACTGCTGCCTGTGTAAAAGGTGAAGGGTTTTAAATGTATTCCCATCTTTTACTTTATTTATTTATTTTATTTCTATATACTTTAAAGAAATGTGTAACAGTATCCCTGGTGTTTAGTGGTGGTGCAGAGAATTAACTATGTGGTGCTCAATGATCACGGTTTGGAGCTTGAATTCTTTAAGGCATAATCTGAAGAACAAGCCCAGGTGTTTAGTGTTCCCCGAATCATGTCTTCTGTACAGCAACATTTTTTCCCATTTTGTTTCAAGTGTCTTTAAGGCATTATATTAAGACCACCCTTGGTGTCTATTGTTCTCCACACTCCAGTTCTACATTTTTTTCCTCATTATTCTAGGAGAATGTGGAGGTGTGACAACCCTTCCCAAATACATATTCACACATAAGCACACACACTCACACATCCACGGACACACACACATGCACACAAACTCACATTACACCACTCATAATTTTGTATACACTTCTACATATACTCACACATGTAGCCACGTATATGCACACATGCTCACACTCTCCAACACTACCTGTCCACTAAATTCCCTGGCATTTACCTCTAATATGATGGGTCAACATGAACTTTTGATTGTTTTCATGAACAGGGGCAACTGGGGTAATGTACACAGTGGTGGGATTCTCTGAATCACTCAACTGCATAAGTGCTTTACTGCTGTCATTTCCAGGAGAGGTCACATTGCTAATTAGCATAGGTGCTGCCCTGGAATACCTCTTTAGCATGTAATGTGGTTGCAGAGACAACACAGCATAGTACAGCACATCTTCTTGCTAAAGAACTGTGCTAGGATGTCCTGGAATTAGAAGTGGTTACTGCAAGGTGTGTACCCTGTGCATACCTTGCAGTGACCATAAAGAATTTGACCCACAGATAACAGCAGTTATCTCTTAAAGCATCATGTCTATGCTAGTTCTCTAGAATCAGTTCTTTCATTTGGGATTTCAGGATTGTGTGTGATAAGTAAATAAAATAAATGTAGGGCCAGATTCAGTAAAGCCTACACAAAGTGTACACAACATGTATTCAGTAAAATTTTTATCAATGTTTTGTGCTTTCTAGTCACTCTAAAAGATTACACTAGGTATACATGTAGTCTACACTTTATGGTTACCGTTATGAATCCCTGTCAATATTTAAAGCTGCAAGAATATCAGTAGGAAAGCTAAAATTAGAGGAAGAAGGTGTGAGCTATGTCTGTTCACTCAGAACAGTGTACACTTAATGTAGGAGTTATTGAATCCCGGTTTTAGACTTTTACTATTTTTATGTTTGCCATTGTAATGCTGTTCTTAGGCTATGATTAGAACTACAGTGTGGCTTTGGATATCTTAAAACTCTGTTATTGTTGTCATTTGCATTTCATGATATGATTTCAGGAAATATATCCTCTACTTTTGCAACAATTGCAGCTTATATTTACAGTATAAGAAAAAATATTTAGGTAAAAAATGTATTTCAGCTTCAGTGTTTATTAGTAAGATTACCTTGTACCCATTCAAGTATAGGATGTGCTGAATGGTCTTATCCTCAGAAAAGTCATTATTAGCTGTTTTCTGTAAGACTAGAAAGAATTTAAACTTGAAATTTTTCTGTTCATGTAGAGATTTATTATATGTCTCATATCTACTAGTCAAAAAGATAAATCATCTGAGTAATCCCAGCCCATTCATTAGCTTTAACACTTGCTGAGATAGCATTAAATAACTTGTAAAGAGCCAAACGTTAATAGCTTCTATGGATTTTTGAATATTACTGACCTAAGTCATTTAGAGGGACTTTAGTGATGATCACTTTTCATAGAACTATTTTTTCATCTGTAGCATTACTCCAACAAAGTGCCGCTTGAATGTATTTTTAACTATTTTTTTTTGTTGCAGAATTAAGTTTTTTAAAATGTTTTCTTAATCAATGTAATTATGTTAAAAAAATTTATTTTCAGATATCTTTAAGTTATATGTATGAGAAATGTAAAATGAGCAACACATTTTTGAAAGGCATGACTGAGTTGTGGAAGCATACCATAGGGTCACTCAAAAACTGTAAACCATTGCAAGCTGTGTGTGCGTGTGTGTGTGTGTGTGTGTGTGTGTGTGTGTGTGTGTGTGTGTGTGTGTGTGTGTGTGTGTGTGTGTATGTGAACATATTTAGAGAGGGGTTTGCCTGCTTCTGTACTGTGCAATGTATGTTTTCATGACGGATGCATTTATGTGTCCATGCATTTTGTGTATGTGTGTGTCTGTGTGTGTATGTTTGTGTGTGCATGTGCATGTGCTAGTTTGTGTTTGCGTTTGCGTATATGTGTGTTTTAACATGTTTAGAGAGGGGTTGACCTCCTTCATTATTTACAACATGCACTTTAACATATGGGGAGGCCAGGAATACTTCTTTGATATTTGGTGAAGTTTGAAGAAATTGTGTAGTTTGAGGGGTGGGCACTGTGACAAAAAAAAACCCAATTTGTATGTAATACTACAATGTAGGGAGGAGGATTGCCAAACATATTTGTATTTCAGGTAGAGCTATAGAAGATTAAAGTGTGCAGTGTTCCTTGCAAATAAAGAAAAGAGTCCAAGAAACAAAAGTGTCACACAGCTGGGAGTTCTTACTGTTGACTATAAACACGTTTGTGCTAAACATCCACTGTTGTTCGATCTGGCCAGGCTAGATAGAAAAAGTTTTTTCATTGAGATTATTGATTGTCCATGGTTCTTTTTCTCTAGCACTGGTAGGAAGCTACACTTTTCATTATGACTGTAGGAAGCTACCTTTGTGCTCTAGCTACTTCCAGTTTGTGCAAACCAAAGTGGTGAAAATGATTTTAAATCTGAAATGCATGTTAGGTTATAAAAATGATAAGGCTTTAGTCCAGACAAGACCATGAAACATTGACAACACAAATATCAACATGCTAACTTTGATACTGCACAATATCTGGAAAAGAGGAGAGGAGGAGAACTGAATGATCTCACACACTTGTCAACGTCGACTAAAACACTATTTGATTAAATTCATAGATCCCCTATATCTATATCTATATCTATATCTATATCTATATCTATATCTATATCTATATCTATATCTATATCTTCTTCTTCTTCTCTTTTGGCTGTTCCCATTAGGGGTTACCACAGTGGCTCATCTGTTTCCATTTCTTCCTGTCCTCTGCATATTGCTCAGTCACACCAACCGCCTGCATGCCCTCTCTAATCATATCCGTAAACCTTATCTTAGGCCTTCCTCTTTTCCTCTTACCTGGCAGCTCCATCCTTAGCATCCTTTTCCCAATGTACCCATCACCTCTCCTCAGCACATGTTCAAACCAACGCAATCTCGCCTCTCTGACTTTGTCTCCAAACCGTCCAACCTGAGCTGACCCTCTAATATACTGATTCCTAATCCTGTCCATCCTTGTCACACCCAGTGCAAATCTTAACATCTTTAACTCTGCCACTTCCAGCTCTGACTCCTGCCTTTGTGTCAATGCCACCACCTCCAACCCATACAACATAGCTGGTCTCACTACCCTCTTGTAGACCTTCCCTTTCACTCTTACTGGTACCCGTCTGTCACAAATCACTCCTGCCACTCTTCTCCATCCATTCTACCCTGCCTGTACTCTCTTCTTCACCTCTCTTCCACGCTCACAATTACTCTGTACTGTTGATCCCAAGTACTTAAACTCATCCACCTTTGCCAACTCTACTCCCTGCATCCTCACCATTCCTCTATCCTCCCTCTCATTCACACACACATATTCTGTCTTAGTCCTACTGACCTTCATTCCTCTCCTCTCTAGAGCATATCTCTACCTCTCCAGGGTCTCCTCAACCTGATCCCTACTCTCACTACAGATCACAATGTCATCTGCAAACATCATAGTCCATGCAGTTTTAGATTTATGGGGTGGGGTATATGCTGCTGTGCATTATTCTGACTGTAATTGATTGTAATACAACATGTGTATATTGTCCAGTATTTTAGAAACATAGTTATACTAGTTTCTATATGAGCTAGGAATCTTAAGGATGGAATAAGTCTTCATCTTTCAGAAATGAAGGGAAAGGTAGATACTAATGTACTTCAGAAGCATATAAGTGAAAATGTGTAACAACAACAGTAGTGTTTTAAGGTCCAAGTACATGAGAATGTTTTATGCAATAAGATACATGGATACACAAAAGCATTAGTGAAAACAAAGGAACTACAGTGGCATGTTTTATTAAATGCTATTGAGGCACCTGATTTAAATGATTTTCCATATATTAAGTGTGCTCCCTAAAACAGACCATTGATTGTCTAATGAACTAATAGTTCATTACAACTATAGGTTATTTAGTGGAATTGTGGAATTTGTGGACTTAATAATGGAAGACTTGAAGAAAACACACACATACACACACACACACACACACACACACACACACACACACACACACACACACACACACACACACACACACACACACACACACACACACACACACGTGTGTGTGGTTTAATTTAGGTAATTTTTAATAAAGTGAATTATTTTGAGGGGGCTATCTGTGCTTTCTTCCCTACTGGGACTATGATTTATTGCCATATAGATTTGCAGTGGCTTTTTTTTTAAGAATCAAGCACCCTTCAGTTTCATGATTGAGGTCACCATTTGCATACAGATCAATAAGCCCACTAAAATAACATTTGTCATTATCTCCTCTTTTTTCCCCAACTATTTGCAATTAAGGGATAGGTCTAGATGACATACTTTTATTTTATGTATTTTGATACTGAACAGCAAGCAAGCTTTTTGAGGTTTCTACTTTCACTTTCATCCAAAGGCTTTTGTTTCCTTTCTCAGTTTCCGCCATCAAAGTGGTATCATCTACATGTATTATGTATTTGGTACTTCTGTTTCTCTGCAATTTTGATTCCAGCATCTGATTTGTCTAACCCGGCATGTCACATGATATGTTCAGCATATGAATTAAATAACTTAATTAATAATATATACAGCCTTGTTGTAACCAGGTCACAATTCTGAACCAATCTATTATTCCATATTTAGTTTTTATCTCTTGCTTCTAGCTGGATATACAAATTCCTCAGGAAATACACATGCTTCTGTTTTTTTCTTTTTTCTTTTGCGTTTGTTTAATAAAATAATATTTTATTGATAGTAAATGTTAGCATAAAAATGTCGAAACATGAAAAAAGAAAAGAATTATAAGTAACATCAGTATTGATTTACAGGTTGTATCCAATGGTCATATTATGTTATATCCTTATCCAAACATAACAAGAAAAATATTCCACCATTCTAAGCAAATGTGTTTGCTGACTCCTTTAAGTGTTCTTTTGTTTGATTAGTTGCAAAATGTTGCAACCTGTATTGCTGTTCCCAAGTAATAGACTTCAGCTTAGTAAAGAGAAATACAATGAAAAATATATATGTATTTCACAAACATAAGAAATTAACTTTAGACATTCTAAAACTAGTTGTATGGTACTCCTAGTAGCCAAAACAGAATGTCAGAATCATCAGACAGATTCTCAAAGTTTAATTTACACAGACAATGATTTTGTCCCACTTACCCTTGACCTCAGGACAATACAAAACCACTCTATATGGATATAATCAGCAGCAGGTGTGGAACATTGCCAACAGTCATCTGTCTCAGTCCAAGGATATTCAAAAAACTGAAAGAACACATTGGAGGTAAGCCATGTTCATGCCTTGCCCATGCATTTTATTCTATTGTGGCAAAGCAGCACTTGTTCATATTATACATTCATATTTTTCATTCACACTAGAAATTATAAGAGGTTCATGTTTTGATGCTTCATTATAAATAATTATTTAACCTTTCTGTGCTAACAAACTTGGGGGAAATTAATAAATTAGTTTTCTGAATCATGTATAGTTTATTATTTGGAATTCTTACAGTGCAGCCCTAGTATTGAGCTGAATTATAAATATTGTATAGATAAATCTACTTGCATTAAAACAAAAAACAAGGAGAGAGTAAAATATTGATTTTGGCTTTAATAAACAATAAAACTTTCAAATAATATTTGATTCTGATATAAAATAAGAAATATTATACTTTCTGAGATAAAGCCCTCCAGTCTTTCATCAGATATAAAGTGTACTTTAATAACATAGTTAAAATACTCATATGATCATATAATAGACATACCACAATTACATAACTAAACATACTGATATCAGCTGTGCTTTAAATGAAGCAATATTACACACACAAGAAAACACAACTCAGCATTCAGAGAATTAAGCACCTCTGTAAAAATGTACCAAAATGCACAAATATCCAATATCCCAACAGAAAGGCTGCAGACAAGGCAGTAGTTCAATGTACAAAACAATTGTATTTTAAAATTGAGTTAGCGCTTTCGTGGCACTTCATCAGACATATTTAAAACTGAATTCCACTCCATTTAAAAATCATTCCAGTAATTGCATCAACAAGAAACTGCCTAATAATGGGATCCTATTAATTACATATATATATATATATATATATATATATATATATGTATATATATATATATATATATATATATATATATATATATATGTATATGTGTATATATATATATATATATATATATATATATATATATATATACATATATATGTATGTGTGTGTGTGTGTGTATATATATATATATATATATATATATATATATATATATATATATATATTTATATATATATGCACATATAAATCCACATAAAATATTTCCACAGTCCTATTGCTCCTATAAAGCATATACTACTATATTGAGTTTCAATGGTGCATATGTACATCAAGGTTGATCATAACCTTCATAAATAAAGACATATATTCTAATCATAGACCTAAAAATTAAACTGACACTAATTGCCTATATTTTGAAGACATGTATTATCACAGATAGCCAGAAGATGGCAGCATTGTTATAAATAATCTACACATAGCTTCCAACACATAATTAAAAGATCTTAGTATAAACAAGAGATTTTAATTGTTGTCAGCTTAACCAATAAATGCATACATCATGTCCTATCTATGTCATAAATATTATTCAATAAAAATGTGTGTAATAGAAAATATCTAAAAAGTAATAACTAAAAATAATGTTTACGTTTATTTGTGATATCTAAAACTATTAAAAATTGAATGTACAATGATATGCATGAACTCATGCATATCAATATATTCATTCTAGATCGTCCATCATACCTAAAATTAAGGTCAGTGTCTGAGTGGCTTATCTACCAAAAATGGTTTAACTGATATTCTATCATTTACCCCAAAGACTCTATCTGCTTGCTGCCTGATTATCCATTTTGTCTCACATTTCTCAGTGTGATTCTTGAAATTACCAACCCTAGTGCCTTTATTAATCAGTTCTATGGCTAAAAACTCAAATGTATGCGTGAAATCATTACCTAAAATGTCCACTTATATGCTATAAATAGAGAAGTCAAGTGTAATGCCCTGGCTAGACATGTTTTAGGTAATGATTTGATGAATAAATCAAGAAGATATATAACTTTAATCTATGGATTTTTCATAAAAGTCTTTTGACATATCCTGCTTTTCTTAATATTCCTCTCTCTGGAGGCAGTCTCATTAAAGAATGATAGAAATTAGTCAAATTCTGGTTGACATGGCATTTTCCATTTTCTTGTGACACCTTTTCTTCCCACAGGTAAATTTGTCTATAATAAATAGCAATTCTCCATTTTCATTTAATTTTTGTCTGTTATATTAAATAAAACTAGAAATATGGGTAAGGAAAAAGACTCAGTCCCTAAGGCTTTAAGGAAATTTGCAAATTTCTTCAAATAGTTATGCATATGAACAAAATTGCAAAATACATTCATCCAATCAGCATTATAAGTCTGTTTACTTCTCCAACTTATAGCATTCTTTTTTATTGAACTTTGCTATTCTATTGGGTGTTAACAAACCACATACACCACTAGTGGCTCCAAGAGATTTTTTTTTCTGATTTCAATGGATGAAATGTGTTTTTTTCTGATGTTAATATATTGTGACCCAATGTAATATAATCCCAACATCTTCGTTGTAAAATTCATAGAAAGGTTTGAAATTATATTTGCTAATGCAAAATTATTATATACACTTTGATAGAAATGTTATTACTTTTTAAGTTTCTTTATATTGGGAATGTGATAAAGGAAGAAATTTGTTTTGTGCAAAAAGTCTTCTGTTTTGTAAAAAAAAAATCTTACAAATCTAGACTATATCCAGAAACTAGAGTTTGTACTGTCTTTATTTTTGTACCATCATACAAGATTATTATTTCTCAGAATAGTAAATTTTTGCTTATGAGTTTTCTGAAACAACATTTTTTGTTATTCTAAAGGTAATTAATGTATCATACTAGAGTTTCAGATCTATATTACTTAAAATTGCACTTTTAAAGTTTTTAGAATAAGATTTATCTATTTGGATACAGAGGGTAAAGAGATTTTTATAATAGTTACATAGGTCAATACAAAAGAGATAGCTTGTATTTTTTGATGCAAACAATTATCATTTTATTGGTAGTGAATAGAGAAAATGTAATGTTTTCCAATTTGAACTGCATCTGGGAGCTATCCAATTAAATATAACTTTGCAAAATTACTGCTTTAGGGTTCCCTATTAGAAGACCGAAGACGCATTCTTTCGAATGCGTCTTGGTCAAACTGAAAAGCCTGAAATGGCAAAATATCAAAGCAGCTTTTAAGCGAATTCTTTCCCTGGGAAAGAATTCACTTGGCCGCTTCATTACTTTGCCGTTTTCGGCACTGTAGTGTGGTCTTGGAGTTGATATTTTTAAGTAGGGGGGTGTGGGGGCGAAGCTCCCCACTTAATGTAATGTTTAAAGTATTTTTTTTTTGTTGGAACAGTGACTTTTTTCTCTAGGACAAAATCACTGTTCTGACAGTTCAAAATTGTAAGCTTTTGCTTACATAGGGTCGATTAATCACCATTCGCTTTTTTAAGCGTTCGGTGATCTAATATAGACCCTGCTTTAGTCTAGGTTTCTATATTTGAAAAGTTTATACCTCCCGAGTCCCAAGGTCTAGTGTGATGATAAGCTATTCTTGATTTCTGTGAAAGACAGAGAACATTCAATAATAGTTTATTAATTTTTCAAATGAATTTTATTTGGCATTGAGACTAAAGCTTGAATTATATATAGGATTTTTGGAAACAGAATCATTTTTATTAATTGTAATCTGTGCTCAAAAGAAATAATTAGTTTGTTCCATGAAAAGATTAATTTAATTATATTTTGTAATATTTTTCATAATTTACATCTTTGGTTTCTACTATATTTTTAACAATAATACCTAAATATATTACAGTCTGAAATTGTTTGCATATAATGTTATGTTGGTTTATTTGTAAATTTAACTTTTTATTTATGAATAAAAATTCTGATTTTGAGTCATTAAATTAAAGATATGAACATTTCTGATGTTTTTTTATGATGGAGACTAATTCTAATTATTCTCAAAGGTTTGGTATAGATAGCATTATATCATCAGCAAAGATCATAATTTTAGAATTATAGCTATCAGCAATTAATATACCTTTTGTTTTTGGATTAGCTTGAATTGATACTGCTAAAAACTCAACAGCTAGAGCAAATAAAATAGGAGATATGCCTCGTGCCTCTAGATAAAGGGATAGTTTCTATGGAAAATGGTTTTAACTTAACTTAAGCTTTATTTTCTTTATATTTGTATATTAAAAGAGATACATTGAGACAGAAAGTCAAATAATTCTGATGCATTAAATAAAAAGAATCAATTTAATGAGTCATTGGCTTTTCAAAATCAAGATTGATCAAAAGTGCGTCTTGTTTTTTGTTATTTACAGTATCGATGAATATTATTTGGGTCTATATCAGTTCACTGAAGATCCACTTTAGTGAACCTGACTTCAGTGACACCAAACCACTAAACTTCACTTCTGAGAGCATTCACATCTGCAAAAAATTTAATTAGGGAAAGGAAGTAGATGTCCAACATCACAACTTTGCCCTTTTTCCCACTGTAGTGCATTGTATGAGTTGGTATATATAGTTGGGGGGTGTGGGGGCACAGCTCCCCCACTTGGGTGGGTTTGACATACTGTGGTGTTTGTTCCATTGTGATGTTGGCCAAGTGATTTCTTTCCACATTGAAATCTTTTTTCGATGTGAATGTTCACGGAAGTGAAGTTCAGTGGTTTGGGGTTGATGAAATCAGGTTTGCTGAAGTGAATGTTCGATGAAATGATATAGACCCATGTTATTTTTCTTTATATATTAAAAAGTGTCTGTCTTTTATATATGAAATCAGTTTGATCTGTATTAATTATTTGTGAAATAGGTTATTTTAGTTTATGCACTAAAATGGACATAACATTGTTGTGGTCAGTATTTAATGGTGATATAGATCTGTAAGAGGAGCATAATTGAGGATTTTTATTTTCCATATGTTTTTAAATAATTAGTGAATATCTGCAAGATGTTGGAATTGTTTCATTTTTTGAATGTCTATAAGAATTTTATGAAAGACATTAATTGTATTTTATAATTATAAAACTCAGCAATTATTCCACAGATGCCTGGAGGTTTGCTAGTTTTATCTTCTCTGTGACTTCCTTAAAAGAGATTTGTTTATAGGTTCATAGATCATAAGTACTATACTAGCTGCCTTGTGGGTCATTTTAAGCCTAGTCAGTTTCAGCTTTGTGCTCTAATTAACCTATTCCAGTTGGTTAAAAATTTGCACTACCCAGTCCATGGTCAATAATTATGTATTATCCTAATGATAATAACTGGGATCATAGAATAGATAATTTCAGGGGACTTGTGCATGAGATAAAGCATTTAAAAGCTGCTTCTGTACTTAGTAATTCAGAGAGCAAGCCTGGGGTAACTTTTCAGTTTCCCATCCACAGATATACAATGCATTTGAATGTGGACAGGCTGAACTTTGTTTTATGTGGATGGAGAGTCTCTTCAATTGCAGAGGTAGTCTCTGTTTGATGTGCGTGTCCCTCCAAACAGTCATGTTGATATTACAGAAGACATTTACATCCCTAGACCAAGTATTTATGATGTGAGTTGACTTGCTGATGTGCAGTAAATCCATCAATTTTGGGTCAGAGGATGCCGTGTATGCCCGACACAGGCCACCTAATAGCAGTCTGTAGGATATTGAGTATAGTGCAGGGTTTTGAGTTGGTTCATGTAGGACATGTTGTTTAGGCCTTGTATCCTTTTAGTAAGTATTTCTGCGGGCATTATAGTTGTTGCATGTGTCTGGACAGATACAAGCCAAAGTGGACATTGTGTTCAATCATTGGCCTAATGAGGACTGCTTAAAGGGGGAAAAAGACATCCCTAGATCTAAACACAATGCCTTTGTTTATAAGCTGTGCATTATATAAACATTTAAGTTAATTCTTTTTAAATTCTGGTGAAATCTTTAAAATGTTTGATCTAAGAATTAAGTTATATTTCTTTTAAGAGAGTCATTTTTTACTTGATTTACTGATAGATTTATTTATTATTTATTTAATTACATTTGTTAGCCGGGTAGTGTCCGACTAGGCCAGTAGCCCATTTTCAGTGGAGACCTGGGGAGAAAAGCTCCAGACAAATTAACAATTACAAGCAAAACAATTAATAAGAAAACAGTAGCTAATAAAGCACAGTACAGTAGTTAAAAAGTCACAGTCCAATAGTACAATAATCAAAGATGCTATGCAAAAACAAATAGTTCTAGGAATATTATATTGAAATTTGCAGAAGTACACATATGTTTATTAGAAACTCAACTAGCAAACAGCTTGTAGTAGATTGAGGTGAAGGACGGTGCAGATTTGGGAAGACATTAAGAAGGTGTTACCCGGTGAAGTACACAAGCAGATCCATCTGCTGGTGAGATATTCTTTTAGACTTTTTTTGAAAGAAGAAATGTTAGTATTTGTGTGGATGAGCTTAGGTAGAGTGTTCCAGACCTTGGCTATTTTATTGGAATAGAGGGACTCACCATAATAGTTGCATGACTGGGTAATATTAGCAGTAATTTGTCAGAGAATCTAAGGGACCTGTGGTTAATACTGGAATGGATCACACTTGCGAGGGCAGAGCAGTTGTTGGGGTTGTGTAAGAGTTTGTGGGAAATGGTTAGCTGGTTTAGATTTAACAAGTTGGGAAGTTCCATTTCTAAATGCATCTAAAATTTCTTCAATATCTGTGCATATTTTATATTATTTTTAGTATCCTTAATTTCAATAATGTGATTAGACATGGTTTGCAGTTTAACTCTTTTGGATAAATTATGTATGTATCTTGGTGGCATAGCATATGAAACAGATTTTAGTTTTTCTAATGCTAACACAGTTTTGTGTGAAAGTTCAAAATATTTTTTATTCAAGTCTTCTATGTATTACTTTAAACATATCTCATCTTCTTTATACTTAGTTTTATGTGTATAAAGTTTAGATTGAATTTCTACTCCCTGCCCAATTCTTTCATTTTTTGTGCCATGCTAGGGATTTTAAATATATGCCTTAAAAGAACTCCATATAATGAATTTATTTATTTTTTCTGTGTTATTAAATTGTATGAAAAAATCTAATTCTCAGAGAACGCAAGGCTTAAATTCTTTAAATTTAATAATATAAGCAAGAATTCTATTCATCAAATGTAATTTTTTAAAGGCTACTTCAAATTTCATAACAGGAGCATTGTAATCTGAGTAAAGACAATGAATTATATTAAAGTTAACAATTTTCAAACAATATCCTATGATAGTAAGAGTTTATCTATCCAAGTTTGGATACTTTGACTAAAAGAAGTATTTGTAAAATTTAAAGATTTATAATCTTTCATTAGGAATGGGTCTTTTAGTTTAGGATTTGTATCCAATTTGTTTGAGCCTTAGCTGTAGCTGTTAATCTTAGTTTTCAAATTGTACTGAAATCTGAATTGATTAATAAGCAATTGAAGTTATCTCCTGTTATTAAATTGCATTTAGCATTATTAAGTACAATATCTAGGTATTTCTTATCTAATTTGGCTTCCATTCCAGGAAATCAGTATAGATCAGCTAAAGTTCATAATCTGTTGTTATATTTTATAACTATCAGTGATAATGGCCCTCTTGATAATTAAAGCTATATGCATTCTGATGTTTTAGGATATTATTTCTCCATAATATCATAACTTCTCTCTCTCTACTTTTTAAAACTAGATTGTGTTGGTATAATATATTTACTTGGGGTTCAAATAATTTTGTCAGAGTGTTTTATATGCAATTCATGAAGAAATGCAAGTTATATTTTATTACTTTCAAGGCATTTTAGAAGGTTTGCTCTTTTTTTTAGTATTTAGTTCATTAATGTTTAAAGATAATAAAATTAACTCCATGGAAGATAATTAAAATGTTCATAAAGGTTTAATGTTGCTATGTGTATAAACAATTAAGTAGTAGGATAACTCACCTCTTATAATTAACTGATACACTTAAAAACATTACAAGCATGAACAATTTTTATATGGATTATATTTAAAAGGAATTAACTTAACTAATTACATGGAATTAAAAAAAACACAGTCTAGAAGCAAATGCATTCACTAGACTATCCAGTCTCACAAAGCTATGCCTAAACTTTAAGAAATAAGTTCTCATTTAAGGGTCTCAGAGCTCTGCAGTACGTAAACTATTAATCTGGAGTTGTTAGTCTGATAGGCTTTTAGACATAAAAATAGCAAAATATAATATAATATAACAGAATAGAATAGAATAGAAATTTGATCTTAAAATTTGTCATGTATTCTAAATGCTGTATAACTTTAATTATTCAAAAATGTAACACTTCATACATACAGACACAACACAGACACACACACACACACACACACACACACACACACACACACACACACACACACACCTACCTATATATATAAAATATGAGCATGTTATTTTTAAATAACCTTTAATAGCATAACATCTTATATCTTTAAGTTATGTTATTTAATAAACTATTTAATAGAAAGTTCCTTTAGTTATACTAAGTATTGGAAGACATTCACCATTTAATTAATGGCTAATAACTAATGTACTATGTATAGTAGTGTGTCTTGTAGTCGGTTATGGATTATGTAATAATGTCTGTTAAAGTCAGTCAAACATCACAAATAGTACATCCAGATTAAGTTATGATCTATAATTGATAATTCATATTCTGAAATCAAATATTTTCATGTTTATGTCTTGTAGTATGAGTTGAGGTTCTTTGTCTAGTATTTTACATAAGAATGTTAAATTTCTGACAAGATTAGATTCATTTTGCATGAATGCAGTGAAGTTCTTCCATTTTCTAGAATAACAACAATATTCCAGCTACAGAGAAGTCATAAGATCATATAGCATCTAGGGTTGTCACCTTTTCAAATGCCCAAAGTGGGACAATTGTTGTACAAACATCAGATTTTGCTGCCCAAAATATACCCATGGCCAGTACAAGGGACAGAACTTCACTTTTTGCCTAAATAAAAGCATATTCTTGTAGCATTGCAGTTGTTTATTCTGTTTCTTATAACATTTAGGTGTTTTAGATACAGAATAACTATTTTATGTAACTAGTACATAAAATATATATAATAATTTTGTCCTAATATCTCAGGACATTTGATATTTTTACAATTTTTTTGCAGGACACAACTGCCCAAAAAGGGACTGTCCCTCACAAAGTGGGACAGGTGGTAACCCTAATAGCATCCATATTTCATGAGTTTAAACAGAAAGGATTCCACTTCTTTCCTTATATTCCTTGTACAGTCTTCTTTGAAAAAGGCATTTTATATTTGTTCCACTATTCAGAAGTTTTATACAGTGTTAACATTCTGGGGTCACAAAAGTATTCATGTTGTTGTTGTCTTTCAGCTTTTCCCGGTTAGGGGGTCGCCACAGTGGAACTCCGGTCTGCTAATGATTGACAGTAGATTTTCACGTACGCTGAGGTGCCAGCTCGACATCCAACCTTCAACGAAGGCACGCCCATTTACGCATGTCTTTCGAATGCCCACCCAACTGCGGGGAGGACATGCAGACTCCACACAGAAGACACTCCCCGCACTCCAGCTGAGAATTGAACAGGAGACCCTCTTGTTGTGAGGCAACCACAAAAAGTATTGTATTCATGTTAATTTGTAATATATTCATAAAAGTTACCACCACTAAATCTACACTAGGTGTATACTTAGTGCAGCCTTTTTGAATGAATAGACAGCACAAGCAATATTGTAGGGATGTTCTTAAATACAGAAAGTATATCCTAAGTTTAAATGTAGTGTAACCTTTAATAATCCCAGGGTTAATCTTTCCATTAGAAAATATTTTCATAGAGTAGTTGTTATAAAAAATGTTAATAATTGTACAGAATATTTAACTAAGATAACTTCATATCTGGTATCTAATTCATATAATTCTTAATTAGTAATTATTATTCTCTTTCTTTTTTATATAATAATCATCTATTTTTAATATCCAAATGTTTATAACAGCAATATTTTTGTAACATGTTATGACAGGATGTCATTTGATTTATCATTAATCGTTTTAAATGATGCACTTAAATGTGATAAGCTTATAAAATCCACAGGTTCTACATCATGTGCTAAGTCATTTTCTTAGTAATGTCCAGTTATTTTTTCTGATTTATTTTCTCAACCTGCTAAAATAAATTTAGTTCCATGTTGGTTTATTTCTTGTACAGTGCTCTGAGTCTTGAAGAGTTTTATAATAGCTATTTCGTATATGTAATTATTAATCTTGTTTCAGCAGTTTATGGTAACTATTCATATACAAGTAAGTGCTTAATCACTGTATAATAAGTGTTCTATTTTATCTTTTAAAAATGTGCTTAAATTTTCAACTTCTTTACAAGATTAAAGTTAAAGATAATTTTATCTGTACATCATTTTTCTTTGTAGAATTCTAAATTAATACATGTTCCTGGTCCTTTGCTAGTGAAAAGTGATTGTGTTAACATAATTTTCCTCTGTACCACTGAGTGAATAGTAAGTATAATAAAGAGTGTGAGGACCAGTTTTAAAGTAGAAGACAGTATAATTATTTAATGATAGCATTTATTTATTACTAAGCTATCACCATTCATGATAACTGTACTTACAAGTTCACTTGGACAAGAACAAAAGAAAGTCTCCTTAGGGCATTACTTTCATATGTTCATTAGTCATTTCTTCACAGGTATGTGTGCACTCTGTAGCATTTCTGGTGGTCTCTGCTTTAATAAAACCTTTGCATCTTATTTGATGTGTTGCGTATCTTAGAAACTTACAAGTATTATATTTTATTTCAGTATTAGTTTTGATTCCATGCCAAATGCTGTTCAAATTAAATAGTTTAAGCGCTAGAGCTTCTTCAGACAAAAAAGATATTGTATCTGCTTGCTTATCTAATGAGCCATTATGAAAACATTCTTTCTTTATTGATGCTCGCTCTAAGCAGGGGAAAGATAAACCTAGTTTTCTTTCACATAGTTAACTATGTGTAATATCTTTAGTAGTTCCTGTAAGAATTATTAAGTCTGTGGAAATATTAATATATAACTAATTGAATAAATCAAAATATAAAGTAAATGTACTCAGGCTATATATTTTCTGTCTCTCTCTCTCTCTTTTTGAACTATATAAAAGTGCAGTTGTATCTAAGCATCTGTTTCTTATACATGAAATGTACTAATGTTCTTAGAGGTTTAAACTGGCATGAAAAAGTTAATATTCATTACTGCTATAGATATTTCAAAATTCTTTATAATAAATCTTTTTTTTTAAATAAAGATATTTAATTTTCTGATTGAAAAAGTTAAATTACTTTCGAATAAGCAATGTTTTCCTCTAGCAACTTTATTTAGGTTGATTTTTCAAAACTAGAATGAGAAAAAGCCAAGTGAAGAAATAAACAGTTATTGGGATTCACAAAGCTAAATTTTCCATGCAGGGGAAGTGTAGCTGCTCCTGCACAGAATATGGCCACTGAGCGATCCAGGAACGTGCTGTTTTGATGTGCACAAGTGTCTCTACACTGTTCCTGCACAGAAACCCATGCAGGATGCTAATTACCTCATTTTCTGGTGAAAACCATGCAAATGTAAGCGTAAGCTACAGAAATGTATTTGGCTACTAGCCAAATATATTTCTGCAAAAATGAAAACGGAGCCATGACAGCTCCAATAAAAGCATGTACCCTAATCTTTAGGCATGCCAATGGCCAAATATATGGCCATAGGCATATTAAAGTGTTTAATTTTATTAGAAATAAAAGTTTATTATTTTTTGGCTGATCTCAGCCATTTAAGCATAGAGAAGCACCACGCAAATGGGATTGTGGGGAAAATAAAAGTAATAATGTGAAAAGTCCATTTTAAGGGAAACCTGCATTTTGCCGTTATACTCAATGGCAAGCAGAATCAAAACAATGGCAGGGAAGAATGGTTGCTAAGGGGAAAGTGTAGTGCAGTAACTACGGATTAAGGCAGTGGGGTATGTTAATGGGGGGACTTACACTGAATCACAAAATTCTTGTAAGTGTCACACTGCACCTAACCATGTAGGTGCTGTAACACCATCGTAACACCATCGTGTTGGCAGGAGGAGCAACTAACATGAAAAGGGGGTGTGTCATGCTTGCTCTAAGCACATTGGATCTCCGTTGCCCGGATTTGTGCTTAGGTAAGCACAGCTAAGCAAGGGGTGTGTCTGAGGCAGTATAGTCTTATTCCATGAACTGAGGAGCATGTTCACACCCAGGGGAAGGCCATTTCTTGCTGTTTACACTAGGTATGGGGCTTAAACAGGAAGCATATAGGAAAAAAGAAAGGAAATAGCAGAACAAGGGAAATGCAGTAGAAATAAGCAATATGGGATTCTGCAACCCACAATGGGCCATTAAAAGCACTCAGTGATACAGCTGGCAGGTGGCTGCATAGCTGAAAATGGGAGGAGATGTAAAAAAAAATAAAGGGCAACAGCACAATAAAGGAGAAATGAAGTAGAAATCACTAATATGGGGCTTTTGCAACTCACAATGGGCCATGCAAAGCACACAATAATACAGACCAAGGAGTAGGAGAAGAGTGTTTAGACCCAGGGTAACCTACCAGGGGCTACATGACCTGGAGATAGTGGAGCACTACAGGGTGGACAGAGACATACTTCAGCAAATCACTGAGCTGTGCTGGCCTCAACTCAGAGCTAGAACCAACAGAGGGGAACCCATCCCAGTGGATACCAAGGTATGTGTAGCCTTAAGAATTCTAGCTACAGGTACTTTCTAAAGACCTACTGGGGACATCATGGGGGTCTCACAGGCATCTGCATCCAGGGTACTTCACCAGTTCCTGGATGCCATGCTACCACATGCCGGTGAGCACATTTACTTCCCCAACACCTGTGAGGAGAGGACCAGCAGTATGCATCTCTTCCACCATGTAGCAGAATACCCAGAAGTACTGGGTGCCATAGACTGCACGCACATCCACATCAAAGCACCACCCAGTGAACAGCATAGGGTCTACATAAACTGCAAGGGCTTCCCCTCCATCAGCTGCCAGGTCATATGTAATGCCCAGGGCATTATCATGAATGTGTGTGCTGGCAGCCCTGGAAGCTATCACAACTCCCACATCTGGCATTCATCACAGGTGTACCAGGCATTTGCCAGAGGGGGCATCCCATATGGCCATCTGGTGGTGGATGCTGGCTATGCACCAGAGCCATGGATGAGACACCCATCAGAAATGCACACACACCCACACAAGAATGCCATAATGAGGCACATGCACAAACCAAGATCATTATAGAGGATGTGTTTGGGATGCTCAAGTCACAGTTCTGCTGCATTGACATATCTGGTGGAGCTTTGCAGTACTCTCCAGTCACATGTGCACACATGTTCATAGTATATGTCATGCTACACAATATGATCCTTTAAAAACAACTGCAGCAGGAAAAGCACGGGGAAGGGCCACACAGCCCATCACCATTTCCAAGGTCCCCACAGGCACAGAGGGACTCACAGGAGGAGGCCCCTGAGCCTGCTCCTGTAGGCAGACAGAGGAGTGCCCAGTATACTTATGCCTTGGAAAAGAGACAATGCATAGCACACACAGTGACACTGTAGGGACCCCAGGGACTGACACCTCTCTCTGACTCGCACACACAGTAAAATGCATGACACACACATCACATTGCCTGTAACTTACCATGTATAGGCAGTGTACTGTGTGCAACCAACATAGGTGGCTCACAAGCACTGTCCTTTCAACTGCTGCAAGCACAAGTTAAGTCAGTTTTCTTAATAATAAATGAATGGAATAGTATGTTCTGCTAGCATATATATGGTAATGCTGCATGCATGCAAGGGACTGGGGTGGCCCACTGGGATAGCAGTATACAACTGACAGCTATGTGGGACACCAGGAAATGTCTGACCAAAACTGGCCTCCACACACTATGCAGTAGTACCCAAGGTGGCAAATCCCACTGCAGTTTATGTGTGGGGACAAATAACTGAGGAGGTCATAGGTCACAGGTATGGATGTCAGGGTGGGGGTCCCATAACCACCCCTCACACCTACACAGCAAGCCAGCTGTAGAAAACCCAATAGAAATGTCTGGTAAAGGCACACAAATGGCGGCAATGTTGAGTTAAACCCCTACAGACTCTCACAGTGATAGCACAGCAGGACCTGCAAGTTGCAGTAAGGCTATGAAGGGTAAAAAGTCTAAAACTCAAATGTATGCCAGTACACTCTGACCTGGGCTCTTTACTGATATGCATCTAGTCCCCAAGACAGGGCACAATAGTATGGTAAATGGAACCAAAATGTAAAGCAAATATCAGCACAATCTGTGCAAATGTGTACAGTTGACAGGTGTGCCCCTGTATACCCACACAAATGCAGTAACAAATATGTTTGCATGGAAATAGCAGCATAGCACATATTGGCAGGGCTTTACCAACTAATGCGCATGAAAACATGTTGCCTGTCCACAATATGCAGGGGTCAGTGAGCTATGCCAATGTGTGGTTAATACTGTCTGGATCTGGCCAGCACATTCTCCTGGCAGTTGTCTTGTACTGGCCTAGGTACAGTGCTACCTTTGACAGGACCATGTGCAGATCACTGCAGTGTCAACTGTGATGCATGTCAGTGACACCCACTGTTCTGCCACTAACATACCTGGAAGTCACAGTGCTATGTGGAATATGCTACACATATTAGTGACATCTTGAAGGATGTGTAGAAGAGGTGCCAAGGCTTTTGTGAATATAAGTGCTTAGTGGTACTGTTTCCAGTGGTCATTCTCAATAATCCTTTTTCTTATGTATGCTTTTACAAATAATGGACATGCCTGCACAGCTGAATGCACTCTGTACCCACACTTATAACTCCCAACCTCTGACAGCAAGATGTCTGGACAAGGGCAGAAATAAAAGTGGAACAAAGACACAATGATAGGCATGTGTTGTAAATATCACATTTACATACTGAGAATGTTGGTAGGGTGAGGAGTTTGCAGTAGCGTTAATGGTCTGAAGGTTATATATTCTGAAACAGTAATGTCTGTATTATTTTGTAACATCACAGTTCAATTATATGTAACCAACTTGCCATAAAAACACAAGTTTACGTACAAAGGATGAAACCTCTAGCAAACACCTGGACATCCTGCCAAAAAATGTACAGGTCAGAGGTATGCACACACAAGGATATGACATCTCAGGTTAGAAAGATACCACACAAGCAGGAGATCCCCATCCAGTATATCACCAGGTTGCTGGACTGTTTACACAGCTGTGTGGCATTACTACACTGGCTGTAGCCACACCTCACAAATGGCCTTGTTGGGCAAGAATTTACATAGCTGCCCTCATAATATTAGTCTATGTATCATACAACTAGTATTCCTCTGGTAAAGTACTGTGATGACCTGAGGATGTCTGGCACTAGGTAATGACACAGTACATTGCAGTTTCAGACTACAAATATGTCAGAAAATGTCTGCTAAACAAAACAAGTACCCTGCGGAAAGTGTTGTGTACTCCTGAGAGGTATGGCTGTAGTACACAAAATCCTGGACTGGAGTACACCTATCTCTGGAATGGAGTCCCACCCAAACTATAGAAGGTCACACTGAGCATGCTCCTTCACTTAGAGAATCACAGGAGATGTTGGAACCCACATCGGAATATATGACTGTATTCTGTATATATGTTCTTGCATACAGACAGCTATGTACACCTAAACTATCCCCCCCTCACACACACACACACATCAGACATGATTACCCTCAGCTAGCTGTAGGTGGCCCATATGTGCTATAATTGTATCTGTTGCATGAGATACACACACACATATATATGGGCAACAGACAACATATGTCAAGCATACACACACATAGATGTAGGAAACTGAGAGACAGACAGTGATACAAAGAGACACACAGGGGGACACAGACAGAGTGAGTCACACACATGGATACTCTGAATGGCATACAGTGAGGTCCTGCTGTGGACACTAGTATACCAGTTGTAAACAGTTGCACGTGCCAGCATAAAAGGTGAGCCCCATTGTGTAACAGTACTGAGGATGAGTTTATAATATCACATCACCTGCCTGTGTGTGTGTTTGTGTGTGTGTGTGTGTGTGTGTGTGTGTGTGTGTGTGTGTGTGTGTGTGTGTGTGTGTGTGTGCGTGTGTGCCTTCATAGGTCCAAGCATTAGGAGACTCTTCCCACTCAGTACACTTCACGTTGGCCTACTTCACATGATCTGCTGCTTTCATTCACCTTAGAAGTACCATTGGACACTGATCATCCCGATAAGCTTTGCAGCCTGTGTGATAACTGCATAACACTATAGTACAGATAACTAGATAGGTAGGGGTTCTAATCTCAATACTTGTGTGTGTGTGTGTGTGTGTGTGTGTGTGTGTGTGTGTGTGTGTGTGTGTGTGTGTGTGTGTGTGTGTGTATGTGTGTGTCAGACAGCTGTGTATGTGAGAGAGAGGGTGTGTGTGTTTGTTTGTAAGTGAAACAGGTCATTCCCACCCACAACAATTGCCAGTACCCAGTTTATCAGTCCTGCTGATGTAATTCCCCTTATCAGCACCTTTAGCCAGTTGTCAGCCCAGTATGCTCTGTAGCATGTGTGATAACTGTGTAAAACTACAGTACAAATCACAAGCTAGACAAGGGTTCTAATCTCAGATCTGGCAAAAGTGTGTGTGTATGTTTGTAAGAAGTATTTTGATAAGTCTCCCACCCACTGCCCTACTTTATCACTCCTGCTGATGTCATTCCCCTTATCATAACCTTTGGCCAGTTGTCAGTCCAGTAAGCTCTGTAGTGCATGTGATAACTGCATACACTATAGTACAAATCACTAGTTAGACAGGGGTTATAATCTCAGATCTGGCAAATGATTGTGTGTGCATGTTTGTAAGAAAAAGTATTTTGATAAGTCTCCCACCCACTGCCTTACTTTATCAGTCCTGCTGATGTCATTCCCCTTATCATCACCTTTGGTCAGGTGTCAGCCCACTAAGCTCTGTAGCATGTGCAATAACTGTAACACTATAGTTCAAATAACTAGATAGGCAGTGGTTCTACTCTCAGATCTGGGAAATGTGTGTGTGGGTGTATGTGTGTGTGAAAATGTCTATGTTTGTAGGAAGAAGTATTTTGATAAGTTCCCCACCCACTGGCATACTTTATCAGTCATGCCAATGTCACTCCCATCATAGGTTCATAGGTGTGTACTAGGCTAATGGCCCTGGAGCTGTTACAAGCCTATACCATAGAGGTACCCTGCCATTGTGCCACCTGACATTAGTTCCTAGTGCTTCCATCAAGTAGAGCCACTGGAGTAAACCCTGGGGTGAACTTTCTATTACTCATCCACTCATCAAGATATCTCTGCAACAGGGTAATCTAGGTGCTTTGCTTGACATGTATGGGAAGTCTATTCCAGGGAATGTGCAGTCTCTGAGTGAGGAGCCTGTCCCTCCAGCATGTTGTGTTGATTGTGGTAATAAGGTCGAGATCCCTGCAGTGTGTGGTGTAGGGAGCTTGGGATGTCTTTAGATGTAGCATTTGTGAAAGAGCTGGGTCAGACATGGCTTTGCAAGTCAAGCAGAGATCACCTCTAAACAATGATATGAGACAGAGAATAGCTGGAGTCTTTTGAGTCTGTGTAGGACATGTGTTTAATGCCTAAGATCCTTGCTGTGAGGTACTTCTGTGGCCTCTCCAGCTGTTGCAGGTGTCTACTGAGGTATATGCCAAATGGGCCATTATACTTGATGATTAGTCTAATGAGGGAAGAGTACACAGAAATGATGATCTCTTTCTTCCTGGATGCAAAACCTTTGGTAGTGAGATGTGGCACATATAAGGATTTCTTGACCACAGTGGCAATGTGGTGGTTAAAGGAGAGGTTGCTGTCAACCTGTGCCCCAGATCTCTAATAATGCCTACAGTGTTCAGTGGGCTCCCATCGATGTGGTACTTAGTGGGAACTGAGATTTTACCAAAGGGGCTGATAATGCATTTTATGGTGTTGAGCTTCAGGCCATGGTTTCCACACCAGTCAGTGGTCTCAGTGAGGCCTTTCTGTAGGATGTCTGTATCACTTGTGGAGTAAATGATGGTTCCCAGCTTGCAGTTGTCTGTGAACTTGGTCAGCCAGAGTTCCTTTGTGTTGTCCTGGACTCCTTAGAAGTAGATGCTGAACAGGAGAGTACTCAGGACTGATCCCTGTGGGACTCCACTCGTGACTGGCTGCCAATCTGACTTGGAGCTTGCTACTTTCACACTGTGTGTTCTTTCTGTGAGCCAGTTTGCAACCCCCCTAGTGATATAGGAGATGATGCCTAGTTTGGAGGGTTCATCCATAATTTCTGACTGAGGAATCATATCAAGAACCTTGGTCAAACTGGTGTAGGCTGTATTCAGTGCCTTACTGTCATACACAGCCCTGGTGACTGACTCAAAGAAGTCAGCCAAGTTGAGCAGGTATGATCTCCCTTTCACAAAGCCAAACTGTGTGGGGTCCAGAGTTAGAAGATTACCTATATGTTTTTTTTATCAGGTCCCTGATGATGTACTCCATAGCTGTACATATCAGACTCATCGGGCTAATTCCCAGGGTCTGTAGTTGCCACGCCTTTATGGACAGGGATGACTGTAGCAGTGTGCCATTTGGGAAGGCCAAAGCCTGAGGTGAGGCTGTGACTGAACAGGGCACACAGATGTGTTGCCAGGTATCTTTGTAGTTCATGTAGAACACAGCCAGGGATAATGTGGGGTCCCATAGAAGCTGTATTTTTGCCCATGAACAATGCAGGTGTGACCTGGGTGGCAGTAATCCTGGGTGCCTGTCATACTCCTGTCATTCTGATTGTTCCCCTGGGGGACAGAGAGTTAAAGCTGGCACTGAATATGTTGGCAAGAATGTTGGCAATATCTGTTGGCTCAGTAAAGGAGGTAGCATTGTACAGTAACTCAGAGCACTTCTGGGTATTAGTGTGGAGGTTCTTGATGCAACTATCAAAGGATTTGTGATTGTTGTCAGTGTCTGCTGATATTCTGCCATCATAGGCAGCTTTATATGATTTCATGAGGGATCTCAAGTTGTTGTTGAGGCTAATAAGGGAGTATTACCACTCTTGGGACTCCTCCTTTTTCTGCAACAATGTTTTCCTTCTGTTGTACAGGTTATTAATGACAGGGGACCACCAGATTGACCTCCAGTGTTTGGAGGAGAGTGTCATGGTTCTGTTGGGTATGGTTAGTTTCATGCATTGATGTACATGTTTGTACAGTGCATTTGTGTATGACTCGACAGTCATGCAGGTATTTTCCATTGGCATGGGTGCTGTGAAGTTAGCCACCTCTGTTCTTATGAGTCTAAAGTCAGCTTTTCAAGGTGGTTACCTTTGCGGGGGATGTGGGTGAGATGTAGATTTCTATGGTGATTACTCTAATTTGAATCTGACCAGGTAGCGATTGACTACTTTTGTTAAGCAATGGTCCCATATGTTAGTAATCAACACAGGTCAAGGATGTTGCTTCCTCTACTGGGTGTCAGAATGAGCTGGTCCATGGCATTGGAAGTGATGAATTCCAGGAAGCATTTGGCCAGTGCATTGATGCTTGAGTATCCTTCCCAGTTGATGGAGGGGTAGTTGAACTCTCTTACTAAGAGAGTGTTGGGTTGGACCTTGATAGATTCCAGGGTGTTAAGGAATGTGGATTAAGAGTCTAGGAACATGGATGGGGACCTATAGCAGGCTATGACCTGGATTGCACTATTACCAATGTCAGTTGTATCTGAAGTATCTCAGATACATTATGCTGGGATACTAATCTGGATGTGTGCATATCTGTTATTAATATGGAGACACCACTGCCTCTGGAGCTGTGGTCCATGTTTTGGGGCTGACAGGTGTGGAATGAGTTATAGGCTGGTAGTGCTGGGGTGCTGTCTGCTGCTGTAAACCAGGTCTCAGTTATAGCACAAATGTGAATGTTCTCCATTGTGAGGAGTGCTTCGAGTGGCTGCATCTCGGAATGTAGATGTCCAATGTTGAGCAGCATGACCCTCTGATTGCATAAATGTATAGCTGTTAGAGTGGTAATTTCATTTGGAACACTACCTATAAAGGCACTAAAGGGGTGGCAAGACACTTAGCCAGTACCTGGAAACCCAGGGATGACAGATGCAGGCCATCTCTGGCAAGCTATTGTAGTCTGTCAGTCATGTCATCCCAAGCAGACAGATTCTGGATCCTATGAGAGTGACACCAGATACTTAAGCCAATTGTTGAAGTCAATCATTTGTTGTTTGTACTGCAGTAACATTCTGGGTGACAGTAGTATACTGCTCAGGGCTACTGTCATACCTGCTTGGCCCACATAATCTGAGAGCTCCACCATGTCTCTTTTCAAATAGTCCATGGAGGTATGTCTCAGGTCATTCACACACACATGAATGATGACAAAATCACACTTGTAGCTGTTGTGGAGTGACCTGACTGGGTGCGTTATGATTTGGATTCTGGCATCTGATAGACAGCTGACTGTTACCTCCTCCATTTTCAACCTAGTGAATGGGACATCTGTGTGCCTTACTATTGAGTCACCTATGATTACTGTATCAGGCAAGGTAGTTAGCCTTTGGGGCTTAGGTTGAGGGGCACACTGTGTAGATGAGTTATGTGTCCTGTGGTTTGTGCTGTGTTGTAGTGGACGTGTGGATGTCTGACTTGGTGGTCTCCGCTGTTTGGTTAAATATCTATTGAGTGCCTCTGTGAAGGTGTGTCTGTGGTTATTGTTTGTATGTCAGAGCTGTGATGGTGTGTTTTCTGGAGGTGTATGCGTTCAGTGTGGTGTGTTGCAGGTGTTGACCCTTCTCCTCTTGACCAGCTAGTCCAGTCTCGCTGGAGAGTGCATATCATCTAATTTGGTGATATAGGGGCATCTTTCACAGGTCTGTGCGTTGGGAGTTTAGAGGAAAGGGTTGACTGTGTACATGAGGCAGTTGCAACAGTGCCTCAGAATGCCCATGTGCACTAGGTTAATGGGCAAAAGCACAGAGAACTGTACTTTAATCATGCCAAGAGGGGTGATCATAACTACTAAGTACTGGCGCTAATTCCATGAGAAACGAATACTGTTGATGGCTGTCAGGTGTGCTAGAATAATTTATAAAAAAACTGTTGATGTGCAAAGCTATTAGGCTATTTGAAGAGCAGGAGAGAAAGAACTAGCAAGATCTAAGGGAAAAACTGAAGGCCTACTTTCTGCCACCTATAACAGTTTCCCTCAGCTGTGCAGTTCTCAGCACCTTTGGCCAGTTGTCAGCCCAGTAAGCTCTGTAGCATGTGTGATAACTGCATAACAGTATAGTACAAGCAACTAGATAGGCAGGGGTTCTAATCTCAATACTGACAAGTGTGTGTGTGTGTGTGTGTGTGTGTGTGTGTGTGTGTGTGTGTGTGTGTGTGTGTGTGTGTGTGTGTGTGTGTGTGTGTGTGTGTCTTTATGGGGGAATCATATACTGTGTGAGTTATACCATTTTGAATTGTGTACCACCCTGTAAACTTCCCATCACCCTACTTTACTAGGCCTGCGGATATCATTCACATTAGAAGTACCTCGGGATGAGGTGAAATCATGTAAGCTCCTTGGAGCATTTGATAACTGTGTAACATTATAGTAGTAATAACTGGATAGGTAGGGGTTCTAATGTCAATACTGGCAACTGTTTGTGTGAGAATCATACACTGATATCATTCACCTTAGACGTACCTTGAGATTAAGTGAAATCATGTAAGCTCCTTGGCGAGTTTGATAACTGCATAACATTATAGTAGTAATAACTAGATAGATAGGGGTGCTAATCTCAATACTAGCAAATGTGTGTGTGTGTGTGTGTGTGTGTGTGTGTGTGTGTGTGTGTGTGTGTGTGTTTGTGTAAGAATCATATATTGTGTGGGTTATACCATTTTGAGTTGTGTATCACCCTGTAAACTTCCCATAACTCTACTTTATTAGACATGCTGATGTCATTCACCTTAGAAGTACCTTGGGATGAGATTATATCATGTAAACTCAGTGGCGCATCTGATAACTGTGTAACACTGTAGTAGTAATAATTAGATAGGTAGGGGTTCTAATCACAATACTGGCAAGTGTGTGTATGTCTTTGAGTGAAGATCATATCCTGTTTAACTGATACCATTTTGATTTGTGGATCATCTACGCCTGTTTACCACCTTCTGAGGGCATTACTTTATATAGCATGGTAACGGCATCTGCCTCACATGCAGCATGTTAAACAATTGTGCAGACCATACCAGTCCTCTGTACAGATGTCTATGGAATATCCAGATGTTTGCAACCTATATGTGGTCTGTGTCCCTTAACAATGCCCATGTATGTGATATTGTTTCCAAATTGGCCACAGTGAGTGTAGTGACACACGTGCCAGCATCAGACATCATACCTGACTGAAACATCATGCTAATACAATGTCTGCTACATTATCACTTGTACAGGTTTGTAGGAGCAATACATGACTCAACATCCTATTCCTGGTGGGTTATTTTACCATGCATGAAGGCATTCAGAACATTACATGTTGTAAGAGGTAGCGTGTTATGTCCCATGCATATGATCTATGTAGGGCATGTCATGTATATGTAGTAGTACAGTACATCATGATGGAAATGTAGGTTTACTAATCTGTCTATTGCCAACTGTGTTAATGTTACTGTGTGCACATCCCCCGTGTCAGTCCTTACTGTGTGTATGCAAAGGATATACCATTTTGTCTCCTTGTTCCACCCTGTGAACACTGGAATACATACCATGAACCTATCACACACAGTACCATGCATGTCCTCACCAACTGCATCAGGGCTGAGTGTATGGGAAGGAAATAGCAGGGGCAACAGGTGCTGACAGGTCAATCTGTTGTGGTCAGTCTAATGGGTAAGCTTGTGAGGGACCTACTGACAGTACTCCAGTAACCTGTTCTGTATGTATGAGCCTGTGGTACTACACAACGCTAAGGTGACATGCCTGAAGGCTACCTGTTTGTAACAAGGGGTATGTATGCAAGGTCACACTGTCTGACAACAGTGTCCATCACACACACTGTTGCATGTATACACACCTGGTAAATGTACATATAAAGCTGTACCTTGGCTATGAAATGGTCGGTGCATTTCCAATCTGCCATACTCCATGTTGGTAATGTCTGCAGGGCCACAGCCTGCAAACACACAGACACCTGGAACACAAACAGAATACAGCATGTCAGACTACATTCAGTCAGTGGTACTAACAGCAATAATGCATCTTGGCTAATAAAGTACATACATCTGTACATGTACCCATAACAAATGCAACCAGACAGCACCTTACACAGTATTACATATGTACACTGTACTATATTCACCCTGTGCATCAGACCCATATTAGCATGTCCCTGCATTGATGGTATGGATGACAGGGATTTGACACAAGTATCATCATATACACAGGTTGTGCTGTGGGTTTGCCAGAGGCCTAGGCTGGGCCATATGGTTGGCATCATGTGTGTGTGTTTGGAAGGGTATCCAATAGATGTGCTGTGCAGAGGTTCTGTGTGTGCCTGAAGGTGACCTGCCTGTGATACAGATATGTGTGTGCATGTATGCACACAGTCACACTATGTGGCTGCCCTACACAGGGGTATGTTGGACAGCTGTGGACTGCACATGGTAGGGTGTCCAGTTCACCATCTCTGGCCATGGACATGGGACATTGTCCTGCCAGGGGTATGACTGGCACCACCAGGCCCAAGGCCAGATGCAGTACTGCTTCCTGATGGTGATTGCTGTCTGCTGGATCTGTGTCCCTGACGGGACTGGACAGAACCACGTGCCCATGGCCTGCTCTGGTGTGATGTGGACAGCAACCCCCTTTGGTAGTGCTGCTGTCACTGCCACTATGGGAGCTTGAAGCTGCACAGCCCCGTAGACTCTCAGCTGTTGTTGGTGCTGACCTACATCCATGTGGCCGATGCCCATCTCCCACCACATACTCTAGCACAGACATACATCGGTCAAGGATTGCCAGGGTCTCACCCTACCGTCTATTCATGACCTCAATATTTTGACCTGTGGCCTCAACAAGGTCATGTATGTTGCCAGATAAATCAAGAAGGGTTGCATCCACCACCCTGAGTATTTGTCTGGTGTGGCATTCACTACGTGCCTGTGCATCCATGACTGCCTGAAACATGCATCTGGTGACATTTGCTGTGGCACTTGCAACAGAGGCTTGATGAGCAGCAGTCCTCCTGCGAGCACCCCTGTCCATTCACCTGTGTGAGACCTCACCTGCACTCTGGCTATGGCCAGTGTCTACACTCACACCTGACATAGTCACCACACTAGCCTGTTCAATGCCACCACCTGCCAACTGTCCATCATTTGTGGCCACTGGTGATGGGGTATGGGTAGGCATTGTCACTGTGTGTGTGGGGATGGAGTGGACAAGAGTGGGATTCTAATCAATGGCACAGATTCAGCCCCTGACAACCCCACCTGTACCTCACTATTCCTATCATCACTGTCAGAGTTTGCAGAGATAATCACATCAGTTTCCAAGCAGGAGGGACCTCGAACCCCATTGCCACCTGTGAGGGGAAGACTACATATGTACATTAATACCTGCACTTTGAGTACACACACACAAACACACACACACACACACACACACACACACACACACACACACACACACACACACACACACACTTACAGGTATGGTGACACAAATCTTTTACACAGACCACACTGTACCCAAATGGTGACATGCATGACCCACGGCCCTCAACATCATCCTCTGCAGCCAGTTTTACTACATGTAACTAACAACATAGAGCTCTTGGATATGTGATTAGTGTTAGTAGGTGATGACACTTCCCCAGCACAGACTACACCCATGTACACATCATTGCTGTTCACCTGTATAGCACAGTGGCAAGTACTACAGAACATACCTCACAACTGTAAAGATCATTTCAGGATGTGTAGTTGTCTGGCTCACATGTTAGCTCTGTTTCTCATAACCCTTGTGTTTCTATGATACATAACTGGGATGATCTGAGGAGTGACATCACTGATTAATGACATACATTTGAGTGTCAAACCTCCAAACTAGCAGTAAATGTATGGTCACACAATTCCTGTTACACTACCAACTTTCTAAGCTTTCAGCAGATATGTGTACACAACCCTGTTAACATGCCATGGTCTTGTAATATATAAGATAAGACCGCAATAATGCATTCAAATATGTTACCCACCTTTCATGTGACATATGACCTGTGCAATCCAATTGATAAACAAACAAATGTGTTACATGTAAAATATAATGACTGCAATATGTACTATATGGTGGCTGTATAAGTGTGGGCACCCTTAAAATGATACTCTGTTGAAGCACCTTGTAAGTGACTTACAGCATTCACTCTTCTTGTGAAGGTGCCTATCAGCATGGCACATCTTGGCTTGGCATTATGGCCACTCTTCCATGCAAAAGCCACCCACCTCTGTCAGACTGCAAGGGCAGCTCATGTACACAGCCCTCATCAGGTCACACTGGGGTTTTTCTATCTGGTGTAGGTCTAGGCTTTGGCTGGACCAATCCATAACCATGAGTGTGTTCAGGTGGAGCCATTCTTAGGTAGCTTTGGATGTATGCTTCATTTTTTTGTCATGTTGAAGGATGACACACCTCCCCATCCTCAGCATTCTTGCAGATGCCTGATGGATTTGTGCCAGACGTAGGCATTATTTGGAACTGTTCATAATTCCCACCACTGTGAATACAGGCACAGTTCTGACTTTGGAACAGCATTCCCACAGCAGGCCACTGCCACCAGTGTGATTCACCATGGGGATATTGGTCTTTAGGTTAAGAGAGGTGTTGCTTGTGCACCACACATACCTTTTGGCATTGTGGCTGTGAGGTCAATCCATAGTCTCATTACATCATAACACATTTTCACACATGCCTTTGAGAGACTTGATGTAATGTATTGCAAATTGTATCCACCCCTGGATGTTTTTGGTGTGGGGAAATGCTTCCATCTTCTGACCCTACCCCATAGGCAAGACGTATGCAGAATAAGGGAGAGTGTTCTCATATGTAGTACACAACACCAGTACTTGCAAGAGATTCCTGAAAATCCCTCAGTGTTGCTGTATGTCTCCTGGCAGCCTCCCTGACCAGGTTTTGACATGTCTTGTCATCATTTTTAGAGGGATGTCAGGTTCTTTTCAACAGTACTGTTGTCCCATATTCAATCCACCTTTTGACAACTGTCTCCACTGTGTTCTATGGTGTATGCAATGCTGTGGTAATGTAGTACCCCACTCTTGACTGATACCTTTCAAATATGAGATCCATTTGCTGCTTTGTAAGCTGTCTGCAAGCCATAGCTGTTGCTGTTGCAGGTAACTGAGCAAATGTCATGAATATCCTACTTGGACAGCAGACTGTTATTTGGTATTATGCCTTTACTAGATGGCAGGTGTGTACCCAAGCAGACTGAATGCTGTCAGTAAATCACAAGCTGCTGCAATAAAATATTATTTGATGGTTGTACACACATATGCATCCAGCTTATTGTAAGGTTTGCATACTCCATATTTGGTGCCCGACAGTTTTATTGATTTTACAAGTGAATTGTTCATGTCATAGGTCACATTACAGGTCAGGAAAAGTGTGGACGGACATATTGTGGTCTCAATATGTATATATAGCACAAACATATGGCATCTTAACAGGAGTGTGTAGACTGTTTATATCCACTTCATGAGAGTAATGTTTCACACATGTCCCTACCTTAGGCCGTTTGTCCCCCCATTTTGTTGGTCTCTGCCCAGAAGTCTTGCACTGACAGGTTGTGAGGTATGTTACAGGGAAGTTACATTCTCTTCAGATAGGTCCATGTGGTGACCACTGTGATGCAATGCGGTTAACCCCACCACAAGTGAACAGGTACATAAAGCACTATGGCTATGAGTGACAGTTGTGTGCATGATACATTGCATGGCCTTCACATGCCTGGGGTATTGGCGAACCACAGCAGAACAATTCCATACTCACCAGCTTCAGGCTGCTGTCCCACATGCAGACTGGAGGGACCTAGGTAGTTGTGGGAGAGAAGTATTGTCAGCAGACTTATGTGTTTTGATAGTTATACATTTTTGTATTTGATATGTGATTTTATGAGTATTTTATATCACTTTAACATAGTAATATGATTTCACATTTTTTTAAGAATGTGCAGTCTCCTTTAAGTATTTTATTGGATAATTGCAGTAATTAGGTGCATGAGTAGTATAAAAAGGATGTATTATGTGTATTATGTCATTCTGATGGTCTACTTTGTAGAAGAAATTGCTAAATAAGTAAACTTATTTTATTGTTTGGCAGTCCTGAGTTTTGTGGCTTCCAGTGTTATCATTCAGTGTTTCAGTACTTATTCGCTTGTATGGTTATAGTGGGAAAAGGATGGAAAGGATGAAGCTGCCAGGTAAGGGGAAAAGAGGAAGGCCTCAGATAAGGTTCCGGGATGTGGTGAGAGAGGAAATGCAGGTGGTTGGTGTGACAGAGCAGGATGCAGAGGTCAGGCAGAAATGGCAACAGAGGATCCACTGTAGCGACCCCTAATGGGAACAGCTAGAAGAAAAAGGAGATGTTGTAATGTCAGTCTTCACAGATTTGCCAGTGATTTGCCAGACATAACAAACTGCATGAGTAAATGACTACAAATATGAGACGCACATATGGTCAGTGTGCATAACACTGGGCAGTTTAATGGTATGTCCTCAGTATATCACATGCAGTTCACCACACACATGTGCAACAGTACTTTACTATGCAAATACCATGTATAGGTCTCTCACATTTCTGAGACAACCAAGTATACCATAGTTGTAGATATGGACATGTACGACATTCCAGTAGTTGGCCTAGCATTGTCACAGTCAGTATTGTTCAACACACACTGCAGTAGTAGTCATATGTGAGCTATCCTTTCCTGGGGTGACTCAGGGGCCTGATCTATGATCTATGCCACTGCAGACACCCAGATGCTATGGTCATAGGTTCTGATCAGCAATATATCAGTACAACATGTCTTGTTGAGACATACATGTTACAGTTCCTATTTCCCATTCTTACATATCTCCTACTGCAGTCCATTACATGCTTACTTATTTGACATACCTGTTTGTTTTATTCAAATGTAGGTGGTTATGTCCTGCTTGGTTTTTATTTTTTTTCACTGATTCTTTCTTTCTCTTTCTCTCTCTCTCTCTATATATATATATATATATATATATATATATATAAAGGATGTAGGGTGTATATCTGTTTTGCATAGACAGCAGCTTCCCTTTTGTAGGTAATGCTCATGAGAAGTTTATGGCCTGTGCACCAATTGATGCCCCCCACTTGATAATTGCATGCAGGACAGCTGTGTTGTTATTCATATAGCCAATGGCATGGCAACACACACCTATCATAGAGTACATCATGTGAGCATTGGCTCTTTTTCTTGCCAGTGAGGAGAACTTCATGGAGGTGTGTGAACAACAGCATCACAGAGAGTATTTGGAAATACCTCTTACAACCAACACTGTGGAGACAGGTCAACAGAATGGGGAGAATGTTCCAGACTTAGGGACAGAATGTAAGTATTGCTGTTATACATTTGCATTAATGCTAGTCTAACAGGGTTTGTGTGGACATGGAGTTCCTGGGTGATTTTAACTCTGATAGTGTTATGTGCTTGACATAACTCTCATGTGTAGGGCTATCCACAGAATGGCCAGCATTTGGACTCCTATGTTTGATGTGTTCCTCAGACATTCATTGTCAGTAGCATACTCTGGGGATTGCAGTCAGTAACTGCTAACATAAATTTGTGTTTCTGACCTCATAACCCTCAGAAAAGATATGTTACAACTAACCCTGTTACAACAGCAACATTCTCGGTTTATAACAGCAATATTTCAAAGATGCCCCTGTTTTTGGGCCTCTGTCCTACAATTATGTCAGGCTTTGTCCAGATGTCATTCAGTAAGAGGTGGACAGGTATGTTATATTATTATTTAGTGCCTACATTCCTGACATTATCCCAGTGATGTATCAGACTACCAGACATGTTATGTGGAAGACGCCTTATATATGGGGAAAGCCTGGGCATTCTGTGGGACTCTGTACAGTTGAAAGGTCTTTGTATTTCTGGCAATTGTTGACTTACTGTCAGGATTGTGTAGCAATGTATTGTGTCAATGTTATTTGGCCTGTGTAGGGGGGGCATGGATGTATGTGTTATGGCTCCTTTTCTATCTGCCTGTGCATGCTGCTCCTGTTTTTGGTGGTCTATCGACTGTATATGTTTGTAGGGGCAGACTGAGACATGTCCCATACCACAGCCAAGCATCATAGTACATTGTGAATTGGGACAGTATATGTGGGGCTAGTGTGTGAGAGGCAAACATGTTGAGATATTTTTGTTCACACACTCCTTATACTGTACTGTTCCTTTGGCTTACTGATATATCACTGTGACTGTACTTTTACACTGGTGTCTGTTTTTCAGTGCTGTGACATCTTTGTAGTGCCTGATATATTTGACAATACATGTGTAATTCCCCCTAGCAGATTTGGGTTGGTGTTGTGTCAGTCTGACTGTAGTTTGGACAGTGCTTGGTGACATGCTTAGCAGCTGAGTGTAGTTTCCCTGATGTGTAGGACATAGTGTTGCCTGGCCCACATAAGTGTTGTGTATTTCTGACACATCAGTGGTCTGATGTGAGGATTTCAGTCACTAGCTAGTGAGAAGTAATTGAGTGTTGGACTTGTGCTATTTCAGTCAATATATGTTAGGACAGACATGAGGATGTTACTGCAGCAACTGTGAAAGCTTATCTACTCCAGTATTTCAGATATGTCCCTAGTTCTATAGCTTTCTCTCCCACTTTGTCAGGCCTGGCCCAGGTTCATTGCACTAAGGGGTTCTGAGCCTACCCCGGGACTGTCTGCATTGTTACAGTATGTCCAGGTTTATTGCTCATATTTCTGGTCTGTTCCACAGATGCATTATTTTCATATAACTGGTAAGTCACTGTGATGATCTGAGGATTTCTAACAGTAAATGATGACATACATTTCAGCTTCAGAACTCACATCCTTCAGAACATGTATGCTGAAACAAACCCTGTTACTCTGGCAACATTCTACATTTATTAGAGCGATATTTGAAATATGTCTCTAGTTTTGACCCATTGTCCCCACATTTGGACAGCTTTGGACCAGATTTCTTGCAGTAAGGGTTTGGTAGGTATGGTTCTGAGGTATGACTTCACTACATGTTATAAGCATATACATATATAAATATATATATATATATATATATATATATATATATATATATATATATATATGTATATATATATATATATGGGATCCATACAGACGTTCGACTGCATCTTTTACCGAATCCTAATTTGGTGAGCATACTTGCATGAAAGTGCTGTTCACCGAAGCAGCACTTTCGCGTAAGTATGCTTGTTGTTCCGGTCGTACTACGGTGCGGTAAGGGAAAATTCCCTTTTCCTCACTGTAGTGCGACCTCAGAGTGAGAATATTAAAGCAGGGGGGTGTGGGGGGCACAGATCCCACATGGGGGGGGTTGTAGGGGGGATTGCCCCCCTGCATTCAAGTAGATTTAGTGTTTTTTTAACATACTTTAACTAAAGCGCTTTTTCGATAAAAGCGCTTTTGTTAAAGTGTGTTTGATGGTTTTGGATTCGGGCTTTTGAACTTTTGTTCAAAAGTCCTATATATATATATATATATATATATATATATATATATATATATATATATATATATATATATATATATATATATATATATATATATGATTTTCTATATATGTATAGTTTCTTTTTATATTCATGGGTGCTGGAACCATAAAGCCAGGGGGAGGGGTCAGCTGCAAGACCTGTCGGAAAAAATTAATGAAGTGGAGTTTTCGCGCTAACGTGGATTCACACGTGGAAGTTAAACTAAGTAAACTAGCTGTTATCATTCCCTCATTGCTCTGTGTTACATGAGTTACACTGCCACTCTTCTGTTGGTGCTGCCAGAGCCAGAGTCATGTCTGGAAGGAGAGTTTTGTTCTTTTATTTGCAGTAGTTAAGCTGTGCCTGTGTGTGTGTGTGTGTGTGTGTGTGTGTGTGTGTGTGTGTGTGTGTGTGTGTGTGTGTGTGTGTATATGTAAAATGCCCCCAGTTAATTATACCTGCCGGTTAGTGTTAGGCTCAAACAATAGCCTGAATTTTCTACCCATACCACCACTTGTGATTCAGGGAGTTGAGTCCATAGCTCTCAACTGTCCAGATTTACACACAATATTTGGCTTATACTTTTGTTCGGTTACTTTTAAAATGTGTGTTTTTTCTGGCAAATCAGTGAGAACTGAATTCACTAAATAATGATAGCCTTTTAAGTTTCAGTCTTCCTGTATTTCAGGAAACACATGGTAACACAAAACACTTTATTTAGCAATTTTCTACGATTATACAAGCAATACTGAAAATGTGTCCCTGGTTTTGGGCCTTTGTCCCCCCGCCCAGTAAATTTTGGCTTTTTCCAGATTTCTTATGCTGCGAAGCTGAGAGATTTAGTTGAGTGTCAAGTTGATTTTACAAAGAGCTGAGATCTTCAAGGGAAGAGAAGTTTAGTGCTACTTATGATGCATCACTTGCATTGTTAGTAGCACAACAGGTAGTATATTTGCTTTTGATGCAGAAGGTTGTGGTATCTGCTCCCACAATATGCAGATGGATCACTGATACTATACTGTGTTGTACTTTAAAGGGAGTGGATGGTGCAGTCCTATGAATGTCCTCCTTTGGAGGAGTTACTTAGTAACTATGTTTCTGTTATCAGTTTGCCATCCATTCCCCATTGCAAAACCACTATCACTTTTTAATGTAGCATAGCCAATTTTTTCTTCAAGGGCAATGGGTACTTTATTTGTAGATGAAACAATGAAATACAAAGTTGTTTGCTAGCAACAACCTCTTGATTAGTTACATATCCCTTTAATGTGGAATTGTTTAGATGACTTACTTCTGCAGAGATTTTGCATATATACTGATATTGGTGGATTGTAATGACAGAAGTTTGAGTGGGCTTTTATGGTTGAAATTTTCTGAAATGGGTAGTTTTGTTATTATTGGTTCATACATTTTGTTTCATTGCTTACTAGAAGACTGTTTCAAACTAGAAATTTAAAACACATTCTAACAAGTGGTGCTGCAATATACAAGGGATATAATTTAATACAATCAGGTTAATACAACCAGAAAGGTGAATCAAAGAATGCAAACATGTATGCTTGCTCACAGAATGCAGGAAATCAAAACAGGGGAAGAGACCAGTCACCAATGGAGTGCCCCAGGGTCCAGTGCTGAGACTTTTTCTGTTTGGTATGTACATCTCATAAGTAGAAGGAAATACCAAAGGGCTTTGGCAGACTAAGTCTGCGATGACTACCTGCTAGGAGCAGTTATTGAATCCCCAAATGACTTAACCATCATGCAGGAAGGTTTGTCCCAAACAATAACTGGTGCCAGAATCATGAATTGAAACTAAACTCCAAGAAATACATTATCATATCCTTTGGGAAGTCATCTACTCCAAGGAACTGCCAAATTGACAATGCCCTCTGAGAAGTGACCCAGTTGTTTGGCATTTGGGAACTTGTGTGTACAGTGACCTAACTTTTGATCATCATATGTCCAGAGACTTAAGAAAGTCTTTCTATATTGCACAGCTTACAAACAAATTGATTTTGACTAGATCTAGAGCTGTTATTGTCCCCCTTTACAAAGCCCTCATTAGGCCAATCATTTTGTATAATGCCCACTTTGGCATGTATCTGTCCAGACCCATGCAACAATTGGAATACCCACAGAGATACCTTACTAAAAGGATACGTCCTAAAAAATAGGGCTTGCATGGACCACCTCAAAGATTTATCACTATACTCAGTATCCTACAGAGAGCTTAGATGTGGCATGTCTGGCATACAAGGTATCCTCCAACCTAATACAGATGGACCTACTCAACATCAACAAGCCAAATGGCATCAGAAATACTCAGCCCAGGTTTCTAAACTGAATGTTGTGGAGAGATGGATATATGTCACAGAGGCTACCACTGTTCCAGAACAGACTATCCATTCAAGTAAAACAAAGTTCATCCCTGTCCATATTCAAATACAACTTGGATCTAAGGATGGCTAATAAAAAATGTACTCCAGGATTGCCCCTCATGCCACTAATGGATAGAGACAGTTCCTAAATGCTGCATCAGTTACATGGGTCAATTATCTATAGTATGATCACATTTATTCTCACTAGGACTAATGTACAATTATCAGCCATGGGATAGGTAAGACCAATCAGGAAATGTTAATTCAAGTGCCAAAAGGGAAACTGGCTAAGCTAAAAGCATTCTCTAAGTGAACTTATGTTGTGGTAGTAAATAGTTTTTAAAAATTGCCCTTTTTAGATCACTAAGTGCACCTCTCACCTTCTGCTCCCCCCCCAGTCTTCAACAGCTTCCGGCACCTCTGTATATATATATATATATATATATATATATATATATATATATATATATATATATATATATAAAATATGTATATGTGTATATTTTATATGTATATCACTGTTCATATTATGTATATATTTGTCCATATATATGCATCTTCATACATGTATACATGTGTATGTGTATAAATATGAAGCCTGATTGATTCTACGGAATCATTTCTCTACTGTTGAATGAGCATATGTTGGTAAAAGCATCAGAAATCCCTATAGCTTAAATGGTGTAGTGGTGCATTGTTTTGACATTGGAGTGCAGGGCTCTGGGTTCAAGATCTGGCAGGGCTGGTAATTTTGTTGCTCTGTCAACCGCTTACTCACACTTGCACCAGCACTAATTCTTACAAAGAAAAGAGAAAGGCATGATAGGAAAGTGGTATAAAAGGGGCATGCAGAGGGAAGAACAATATGAAAGATAGCTACGGATGTGCAGGATGGGTGTACAGAAGGTCCATAACTGTCCATTTCTTATACAGCAACAGCTGTGCATTTGTACAGAATTTGGAGGTGAAGTTGGACACTCAAATCCCTGAGAAAGGGGTGAGGACAACAGAAATGTGTTGTTAAACTTGCTAAGTATAGCTGAGCATTGCTAACCATTGCTCACAGTTCATTCTCATAATATATCACACTAATGACTTCATTTAGTAAGTGTATATAATTTTCATTACATGACATGGCTGTATGTGCTTTCATTGCAGTAACAAGGGGTGTACCTATACTGCACGGGACACGTGTATACATGCATGTTTTAACATGTTATATGCACTCACACATCCATTTTACACCAGCTACATTACCCTGGGTAACAAAAATAACTTACCACATGTTTTAATATGAACATAGTACTTTTAACATTGCTTTTCCATGTAAATTTGGATTGCCTGCTGTATCACTAGAACCGTGTACTCCTGCATGTAAAGCTGGGACTCTGACCACTACACTATCTTGGCTTGGGGATTTCAGCTGTATATTTTTATTTATCACCTATTGGATATTAATATTATATTGCTATATTAAATGGAGATTATTGAGGTTTTCAGCCATGTCATTGAGGACTGCTGTCATGACATTATGGCATACATTTCAGTTTCAGACTTGTATCCTTCTGAACATTGATGCTAATGCATAACCTGTTTTCTATCAACTTTCTGCCTGTCCTCTCTGCAGAAGGGATGACACCAGTGCTCAGGCTGTGGTTGACTATACTGCAGAATGGGACTGAGAGCCCATGCCTGTGTTCACGTAGGATGCAGCCAGGAATGGTATCAGACCCATGGAGACCTCTATGTGTTGCCTTTGAGAGGGCATTGTAGACCTGCTTCCTGATCATGAGGGGAGGGGGACAGGTGCTGTACATGCACATATGCACCTATCAGAGGATGGGGGGTGATGTTTACTTATTTTCTGAAAAACATTTGCATTTTTTACATGAACATTTGAAAGAATATGTTATCAAAAGTCTTTCATATATTAAAGATAGTCAGAATTTTCTTGATAAAATAAAAATGTTAACTTGGTATGAGGATATGTATTGGCTTAGCTTAGACGTAAAAAGTCTTTATACTAATATTATACATAATGTAGGTATGCAAGCATCGTTACAATGTCTGGGAGATACTCCACGGTCTCATTTTTTGATGGATGAGATGTACTGTTCTGTCTTAAGAATACTTTTTTTTTACATTAAATGGGGAGGGTTTTCACCAGCTTCAAGGTATTGCCATGGGGGCTGCTTTTGCCCCCATGTATGCCAGTCTGGTTATGGCTAGGTTTGAGGAAGATTTCATTTTCCCCACTACTTTTTTTTTCAAACTAAAGTAGTATTTTATTGTACATATATAGATGACTTGATTTTTTTGTGTAGGGGTAGTGAAATTGATGCACAAACATTTGTGAATGCAATACAGTCTAATAACATGGGCCTACAATTTGATGGTGTCCAGTTAGGGACAGAGGTGAACTTTTTAGATATTCATCTTTATGGCTTGGATACAACAATAAGAAGTTTGACCAAAGAAATTTATTTTTGTATGGCAGTAATTGCCATCCACAACATTTGATGTCAGTATTACCCTACAATGAATTCTTGAGCATTATAAATTATGCAGTACAGACTCTGTTTTTAACAGAGAAGTAGTGGAAACACAAAATATGTTTATTAAGAGAGGTTATAATATAGACAATGTTATGGAGGCTAAATTTAGAGTTTTACAAATGAGATATGGTAGGCAGCATGTTGGTCATAAGGGTAATAAAATATATAATAGTAATTTAGGTATATCAGATGAAAGTGAAAGAAGAAAAATTTTCTTTGTCACTACTTATAATGTAATGACTCAAGATTTGGTAAAAAAAGTTCGCAAATTTTGGCCTATGTTATTTAAAGATAAGAGGCTACAACATATTTTACCTAACCAGATTGACATTTCTTATAAAAGAGCCAGGAATTTGGCAGATATGGTAGTGCACAATTATTTTTCCCCACCAGATGTAACTATTTGGAATTATGTTATCAAATCAGAGGCAGGTACTAGACAATGTTTTAAATATTCTGTTTGTAAATATGTGGGTAGGTCATTTTCATTTATAAATAATTGTAGATTCATACTAAATGGTAAATGTACATGTCACACTGAGAGTATTGTATATGCATTAAGATGTAGTTGCAACTTGTTTTATATAGGGGAGACATTAAGAAGTTGTAAGGTGCGTATGCAAGAACATATTAGGGATATAAAAATAAAAAGTTAGACAGTCCACTTCTGTTATGTCATAATTCTAATCCAGCTGAATTGCAGGGTTGTATTTTAGAACATATTGAAGTGAGTTTAGGTGAGTGTGTAAGTTTAAAATATAAAATATAAACTTTTAAGAAAAGAAACTATTTTTATTTCAAAATATGGTACTATGGGCTCAACAAAGAATGTATTTGGAAGTACATGATTTGTTAATAATTTTTATTGAATAATTGTTTGATTAACTTTAGTGAATTTATTGTATTTAAGGTTCTTGGTGGGTGTGTGTTTTTTACTCTTTGAAGGCTTATGGGCCAACGAGCTAAGGATTTATTAAAGCTTTTGGATCTGTGCTTTTGTGGTTCTCTTTATTTTATTTCTTTTGCTTGCTGTGGAATTTTGTGATGTTTACACGTCACCTGTCTGCAGCCGGTTGCCTATATCCATGGCATATGTGTATGTGGTGTTATTAACCACCACTACAGAGAAGATATGTGTGTTGCCACTGGAATTGCAGACACACTTCTGGAAGGCTTAGTGATTGGCCTTGGTGGATGTCTCCAGTTTGCACTCAAGGACAGCCTTAGAGTACATCATTTGTGACCTTATTTACTTGTGCAGAACAAGGTGACATGGCTTCCAATGAGGCACCTGTTCCTTCTTGGTCCATCCTGCAATTATTTCCACCTATGATGGTAGTTGTGTATTGCTGCTGTCCACTACAGGCATTCAGTCTATCTTGAGGGGGTTGGTGTCCTGTCTGGTATTGCCGAGGTCATAAAGCTATGTAGGTGCCCACATAGTATTGCGGTGTAGGCCTGGACACTGCTGCTAGTTCCAACATATGGGATGCCCTTCATGTGGGCCATGCCCATTTTCCTTGCCTGTGCGGGGGACATTATGGAGGTGTCGGGGCTACAGCTTCACAGACAGCAGGTAGAAATACCTCACAGGATAGGACATGTGGAGACAGCCCAACAACATGGGGGACAAAGCTCCAGAATTGGGTACAGATTGTATGTCATTATTGCTGTTATGCACATGCAGGGTTGCTAGATTGACAGGGTTCATCTGGAGATGCATTTACTGGGTGACTTGACATCTGACAGTGATATGCCTCTGACATACCTCTCAACTGGCATGTTGTCCACAGACTGGCCAGATATTTGCCTGTTATGCTTGGTCTGTTCCTCGAACAATGTTTGTTTTTGTGAGGTTGGTACGATAATGTGAGGATTGTCGTCAGTAACCGGTGACATCCATTGGTGTTCCAGACATCATATCCTTCAGGGATGTTATGTTACAACAACATGTGTAACACCAGCTACTGTTTTAGTTTGTAACACTATTATGTGTGATATGTCCCTCTTTCCAGCCCCCTCTCCCTCAAGTACATCATGCGTTGGCCAGATGTCCTGCACTAGGAGCTGCAGAGGTATGGCATATCATTAATTACCAACTGCACTTCAGTTATCATGCCAATGACCTGGCAGACTCCAGGCCATGGTATGCAGTGGTGACCAGGATTATGGTTCCACACCCTGGTAATTATGTGAAAATCTATACATATGATAGTTATAGGTTCATAGGTTCATAGGTTCATACTAGGCTATCTGCCCGAGGGCATTTACAAGCCTAGCCCATAGTTTTGTGGCTTACGCCACCCCTTTAGTATGGGGAACTATACCCATTATTTTGCTGTGCCTCTGTTGAGCAGTGACACTGAGGTAATCCCTGGGGTATATCTGCGATCTCCCATCCATTGGTCAAGATTTCTCTTGAACAAGGCCAGCGAGGTGCTCTGCCTCACATATACCGGGATTTTATTCCACAGCATAGGGAGTCTTTGGGTGATGAATCTATCCCTCCAGCACGTCCTATTAATAGCTGTGTCGAGGTTTAAGTCTCCGCCCTTGTGGGTCTGATGGATCTAGATTGTTTGAGGTGAAGCATATTCATGAAATCTGGGTTTGACATGGCCTTGTATGGTAGGCAAAGGTCACCTCTGAGCAAGCGTGTACTGAATAGAGCTGGAGTTCTTTCAGTCGGGCAGCATAGGACAGATGTTTGAGACCCTTTATCCTTTTGGTGAGGAACTTTTGTGGCCTCTCCAGCTGCTGCAAGTGTCGGGTCAGATACATTCGAATGGGGCATTGTACTCAATCATTGGTCTGATGAGTGATGAGTATAGGGAGACTATGACCTCCCTTGATCTAGATGAGAATCCCTTCATGATAAGGTGGGCAATGTAGAAGGTCTTCCTAACTACTTTAGCTACATGGGTGTCGAATGACAGACTACTATCAACCTGGGTCCCCAGGTCCCTGATAACTTCTTCTGTACTCAGTGGATTGCCACCTATTTGGTAGCTAGGGGTAACCTTGTTTTTCCCGAAGGGTATGACTATGCATTTTTTGGCATTTAACTTTAGGCCATGGCTCTGGCACCAGTTATCCGTTTCTGTGAGACCCTTCTGAAGGATATCTGTGTCAGATGTGTTTTCTACTATGGCCCAGTTTGCAGTCATCTGCAAACTTTGTCAGCCATAACCCTCCTGTGTTTGCTTGTACTTGGAAAAGTAGATGCCAAACAAGAGTGGGCCCAGGACTGAGCCCTGTGGTACACCACTTGTGACAGGCTTTGAGTCTGACATGGCGCCAGCAACTCTGACCCTGTGGGTTCTGTCACTCAGCCAGTTTGCAACCCATCTTGTGATGTATGGGTTAACATTTAAGCTGATGAGTTTTTCAATGATACCCGAGTGGGGTATTGTATCAAAGGCCTTCGCCAGATCGAGGTAGGCTGTATGGACTGCCTTTCCCTCATCAATGGCTTTGGTGACTGTTTCAAAAAGTCAACCAAGTTTAGAAGGCATGATCTGCCTTTGACAAAGCCAAACTGGGATGGATCCAAAGTCTGCAAATTCCCTATGTCTTTATTTATGAGGTCCATTATGATCCTCTCCATGGCTTTGCAGATAAGGCTTGTCAAGCTCATGAGTCGGTAATTTCCCGGGTCGGTGGAGGCAGCGCCTTTGTGAAGTGGGACCACAGTTGCAGTGCGCCACTCCCTGGGTACGTATCCAGAGGTAAGACTATGATTAAACAGCTGTCCTAGCTGTGGGTTTAATTCCTCGTTGAGTTCGTGGAGCACACAGCCGGGGACACCATCAGGTCCCATGGATGCTGTGTTTTTGGTTTGGAGAGAGGAGTGCTCACTTGGGCGTTGGAGATGTTTGGGGGGCTGCAATCGCTTGGTATAGATATCTTTCCTTTTGGGGGGGAGGGGGGCGAGAAGTTTGCACTGAACCTGTCAGCCAGTATGTTGGCAATGTCTGTAGGATCAGTAATCTTCGCATCATTTTGAACTAGTTCTGAGCATATCTGGGAGTTTCCTCCCAGGTTTCTAACATAGCTAAAGAAGGCCTTATGATTGTCTTTTGAGTCTTTAGCTATTTTTCTCTCAAAATTTGCTTTGGATGATTTTATGAGAGCTCTTAGTTTTTTACTTATAGTGATCAAGGGTGTCTTACCTTTTAAGGATTTTGCTCTATCTTGTAGTAGCTTCCTCCTTTTGTTGTAGAGTTTGTTTATGGCTGGGGTCCACCAGAGTGGACGCTTGCCTTTGGTACAAAGAGTCTTTGTTTTGCTTGGGATTGCCTTATCCATGCAGTCCTGCAGGTGCTGGTAGAAGGCATTTGTAAGTGATTCAGCGGCTTGAGTACTGTTTTCCGTCGGCTCGGGGCCTTAAAGGAGACCACACTAGTCTTTAGAAGTGTGAAGTCGGCTTTGGAGAAGTTCTTTACTGTGGTCTTTTTTATTTCAGGTGGGGGTGGGATGAGGACCTCCAGCGAGATTAGTTTGTGATCTGATCTCACCAGTGAGGGGTATACTTCCGGTGTTGAACATTGTGCTCCCATGTTCGTGATGATGAGATCAAGTATGTTTTCTCCTCTTGTGGGATGGTGACTAGTTGTTCCATGGCATTTGAGTTTATGAATTCCAGGAACTTTTGGGCTAGGGTGTTTGGGCTTGAGTAGTGTTCCCAGTCTATATTAGGGTAATTGAAGTCACCTAGTATGATGGTGTTTGGTGATACATTTATCCCCTCTAGTGTTTTCAGGAAGGCCATGTGAGGTTCCTGAGTTTGTGAGGGTGGCCTGTAACATGCTACAATTTGCAGAGCAGTCTTGCCTATGGTTAATTGCACCTGGATGGTCTCCGATGCATCGTGCGTTGCCACCAGTCTTGAGGTGTGGGTGTCTTTGATGAATATGGATACCCCTCCTTTCTTGGTATTGTCCGGATTTTGGGGCGGAGCATGATAAGAGGTAAAACCTGATAGTGCTGGGGTGCTCTCAGGAGCCTTGAACCAGGTTTCTGTCACTGCACAGACATCGATGTTCTCCATACTGAGAAGGGCCTCGAGTGCGTGCATTTTGAGATTTAGACTTCTGGCATTGAGCAGCATTACCCTTAGTTTTTTCCTTTTTGTGTTCTAGGGTGGTAGGTTTAGAATTTGAGCCTTGCCTAAAAAGGCACTATGGGGTGGCAAGAGCCTTTGCCAATATCCGAATCCCAGGGGTGACAGGTGCAAGCCGTCCCTTGAAGCAGCGTGGCTTGTCCAGCATGTCATCCCAGGCAGACAGACATTGGATCCCCTTTGAATGACACCAGAGTTTAAGCCAATTGTTAAAGCTGATCATCTTATCTCTGTATTGTGGCATCATTCTTGGTGAAGGTAGGATACTGCTCAAGGTCAGGGTCATACCTGCCTGGGCTACATAATCAGAGAGCTCCTCGATGTCTCTTTTCATGTAGTCCAAGGAGGTACGTCTCAGGTCGTTTACACCAGCGTGGACAATGACTGAGTCATATTTGTACCTGCTGTTGAGAGACCTGAGTGCTTGCGTTATGTGGCGGATTCTAGCCCGACAGGCAGCTTACTGTGACCTTCTCCTTACTCAGTCTGGTGAGCGGGACGTCAGTGTGTCTGACTATGGAGTCACCAATGACTAGTGTGTCTGGCATTGTGTTTGGCCTTAAGGGCTGTGACTGTTTGACACTCTGACTGTGAGGTCTATGTGTTGCAGGTGTTGTGTTCTGAGGTGGTGGTTGTTTGGGTGTCTGCTTTGGTGGCCTCTGCTGTTTTGGTAGATTTTGATCAGAGCCCAGTATGTCTTTGTGTGTTTATGTGTATGATTTGAGGTTGTGATGGTACTATGTGAGACTGGGTCTATAGTGTGTGTGGTAACCTTCTCCTCCTGACTGGTCTTGCCAGTCCTATGTTGAGAGAGCTCAGCCTCCAGTTTGGCCGTATAGTTGCATCTCTCGCATGTATTTGTGTTTTGTGGGAGGAGGAGAGGGTTGTCTGTGTACATGAGGCAATTGTAACATTGCCTCAATATTCCCAGGTTCACCAGCTGAGCAGGAGAGGACACTAGCAACTGATCCCTCGACATGCTAGAAGGACTAGACAAAAACTTTAAAAGAGATTCCGGGGCGTGAGTGACCGAGAAATGGGGTTTGCCTTTTGGGGTGCTATCTATAAGAGTGCCGTATCAAGGTAATAAGTACTGTAGGAGCAAGTGCTAGGTTTAACAGATAGAGAAAAGTCTACTTGGAGTCAAGTAGAGATGATCTTTTAGGTATTAGAGAAAGTGCTAGTAACAGGGATGCTTAAAGGTAAGATTGAAAAGAATGCACTCTGCAGTGTGCACTAGAGAAGTTAGATATGAAAGTAGGTAACTTGAGTTTTACCTGTTTAAAAAGTTAAGGTTTAGTGGAGAGTTACTATTTTTAAAACAGCAAGATGGACTGAAAGGGGTGGTTACTTTTGTATTTTGGTACTATGAAATACTGTAGGATGGCCAATAAATTTAAATAATTGAAGGGTGGGATTTCAAAAGTGATGGTTTTGTGATTACTCACATAAGCCAGTGAAAGTAGAGAGAAATGAGATATATGGTCAGATTAACATAAGAGGCGGGCAACTAGAAAGACAGTGGTATTTAACAAGACAACTTAAATGGGTGGCAGGGAGGGGAAAAATTCTGCCTGACTCAGAACAGAGAGAGCTGTGGTCTCTTTTGAAGTTTTAATATGCTGTTAAACAGAATGCAAGCAAAACACAAGGTAAAGAAAACAAACTACAGTATTCAAAATATAGAAAGGCAATACAGAAATACAAAAAATAACAGCAAACTAACCTTTCCTTCACAGCAAAGTGTAGCAGAGTCTGGATGAGCCTTTCTGGTAATGTCTGTCTGGCCATTGTGAACAGACTGCCAAGATGTATATTAGTGTTGTGTGTAGATGTTTGCTGGGCTGGGTAGGGAGAGTAGCAGATGTGAGTGCCATACATCCTTTACCTATCTGACTCTGCATGCTGCTACAGCTGCTGGTGGTCTATCATATCTGTATGCTTGTAAGGGCTGACTGTGAAATGTCCTGTAACACCTCAGGATTCCCAGTACACTGTGAATTGGGCCAGTATATGTTGGTGTAGTGTGTGACTGGCAATCAGGACATGTTTGTTCAAACAGTTGTTCTACTCTAGAGTTCATTTTGGGTACTGGTATGTTGCTCTGACTGTGGTGCAAATGTTTTTCGGTGGACATTTTTGCTCCACTCTTTGCTTTTCACTATAGTTCCATCCCTGTAGTGCATGCTATATTTGAATATACAGGGGTAATTGCCCAGAGGTGATGTGGAGGAGTGTCATGTTGGTCTTAAAGTGCTTCATAAGGTGCTGGGTGACATGTTTGGCATCTGTCAGGGGATTTTCATCCTGTTACATCACTGTGGTCATACCTCTACACTGTCCAGAGGCCTAGACACTGTCCAAATGCATGGCTCATATGTTTGGTCTGTTCCCCAGACAGTTGTTGTACTTGGCTAATCGGTAGGATACTCTGGAGAATGCAGTCAGTAAATGCTAATATACATTGGTGTTACTGACTTCATATCCCTCAGAAAAGATATGTTACAACAAAGCTGGTAACACCAGCAACTGTCTACATTGATAACAGCAATATGTCCAATATACCCCTGTGTTTATTTGCCTCTGTCCCCTAATTATGCTAGGCTTTGTCCAGATGTCATGCACTAAGAGGTTCAGAGGTATGTAGTTATCATTATTTATTGCATTCATTCCTGCTACCATCCCAGTGATGTCATAGACCCCCAGACATGTAACAAGGAAGTGGCCATAGATATGAGTCCTGTGTCTATACATTCTGTGGGAAACTGTACATTTGAGAGGTCTGTGTATGTCTGCCCATTGTTAAAAGTCTGTCAGGATTGTGTAGCAGTCTAGTGTGTATATGTTATTTGGGCTGTGTAGGGAGGTGGTACATGTGAGTGTCATGGGTCCTTTCTATCTGACTGTGCATGCTGCTCCAGTTTCTGGTTCCCTATCGCCTGTATATGTTTGTGCATGTAGACTGTAACATGTCCTGTAACACCGTATGATTCCTACTACACTGTGACTTGGGGCATAATATGTAAGCATAATGTGTTAGTGGCAAACCCAATTTTGTTGCTCACACAGTCATTATACTGTAGTGTTCAGTTTGCTTACTAGTATGTCACTGTGACTGTGGTACAATTGTTTGGGGGTATGCACTTTCACACCAGTGTCTGTTTTCCACTAATGTTACATCCCTATAGTGCCTGTTATATTTGCTAATGCATGTGTACAGCCCCAGAGCTAGACTTGGGTAGTGTTATGTCAGTCTGATTTTAGTTTGGACATTGCTCAGTATAGTTTCCCTACTGTTGTGTTATGTCCACATATTTGTAGGATGTCCAGTTGTCTGGCCAATATTTTTGGTCTGGTCCCCATAACATTTGTGTATTCCTGACACATCAGTGGGATGATGTGGAGACTGAGGTCACTAACTCATGAGAAGCAATTGAGTCCTGGAATCGTGATACTTCAGTCGATATATGTTAGGACATACAGTGTTACTACATCAACTTTCTCAGCTTATCTACTGATGTATTTTGGATATGTCCCCATTTTCATGCCTTTCTCCCCCACTTTGTCAGGCTTGGTCCAGATTCATTGCACTAAGAGGTTCTGTGCATACCTCTCCACTGCCAGGATTTTCACAGAATGTCTGGATGTTTGTCCCATACTTTTGTTCAGTTCCACAATTTATTTGTATTTGTCTGGTAAATCACTGTGATGATCCACGGATTTATGTCAGTAAATAATGACATAACATTTCAGTTTCTATCCTCATATCGTTCAGTAATTGTCTGTTGAAATGCACCCTGTTGCTGTAGCAAATGTCTTCATTTGTAACAGCAATATTTGAAATATGTCCCTATGTGTGCCCCCCCCTCCTTTACAGACTTTGTACAGGTTTCTTGCACCAAAAGGTTGAGAGGGATGGTTCTGAGGTATAACTACACTGCATGTTATATACACACACACACACACACACATACACACACACACACACACACACACACACACACACACACACACACACACACATATATATATATGTATATATATATTCTTTTTTCCTTCCTTTATATTTTTATATATGTATATCTATATTATGACTCTACTTTTTTATGTATATGTTTCATCAGACGTGTGTGTGTGTGTGTGTGTGTGTGTGTGTGTGTGTGTGTGTGTGTGTGTGTGTGTGTGTGTGTGTGTCTATATACAACACATGAATGATTCCACAAAACTTTCTCCTTAATGTTTTATGCCTGTATTGCATGATATGTTTGAAAAAAGCAGCATTAATTTCTAAAGTTATGATGGACTGATGCATTTTTCTGACTGTAGTGTTCAGGGTCATGGGTTTGACACTTGGGACTGCTGTTTTTTTTTTCATTAATGTTAAATGACCAGAATGCATGATATGTTTATTAAAGCATTGCAGGTTGTCATAGCTCAGATAGTATAGTGGCATTTTGCTGTGATCGTCAAAGACAGCATCCCAGGTTCAAGACTTGGCAAGGCTGACTATTTTGTTGCTGGTCAGAACAAGGTCTGATGGATACAGAGTGATTAAGGCACGCTTAAGGATTATACTTATAATTTTATATTATAAAATAATATTTATATACACATTATAATTTTACATTTACCTTCCATGACATCTCCTTATATGCTTTCATTAAATGATATTCTTGTGTGACTATACTGTATGGGGCACTTGTGTTTATATGGGGGTTTCACATCTTTTCTACACTGACATCTCACTTTTGGAACTGCTACACTACCCTGTTTGACAGAAAGTGTTGCTACATAATTTAAGTTTGCTAAAATAATTTTAACACTACTTTCACATAGGAAAATAAGTTGTTTGTATTAGGACTTGAACTACGAACACCTACATGTAAAGCTTTGACTCTAACCACTACACTACCTCAGCTTGGAAAGGTCAAATTCCTTAGGCAAGTGAAAAAAAGTTATATATTATTATTATTATATTTTTATGTTATATGGGAGTGTATTGTAGTGTTCTGACAGCTACTTGGGTGTGCAATTGTGAAATACTGGCATTGATTTGGCTTTCAGGCTTCTATCCTTCAGGGACTCCTGCTAATACATATCCTGTTATCTATCAACTTTCTAAGTGTGTGAGGGAAATTTTTCAGGTGAGTCCCTAATGTAGTATTTATTCCCCCCATCATCTGTGCCTTTGTTAACATGCACTGCTGTGAGGGAATATTGCCATACATTTGCTTTCAGACTTCTACCCTTACATGATTCATGCTGATGCATGACCTGTTCTCTGTCAACTTTCTCCGTTTGTGGGACTGTACTTGTGCTTTTTCACTTTTGGGGATTTATTCCCCATTATGTGTGCATTTGCACACTATTCCTGCTTTAGCAGGTTACAAAAGTGTCGTACAACACTTTGGCAATGCAGGGTGTGTGTCACAGAACCTGTCACACACCCCCTGCATTACTTTCTTGTTGCCGTTTTTATTTCAGTGTCCGCAGACACTGAAATGATAATTTTTCATTTCAGTGTCTGCAGACACTGAAATGATCATTCTTCATTTCAGTGTCTGCAGACACTGAAATACTGGCATAATATTAGAACAAAGCTCTAATATTATGCCAGTTCAGTTTAGAAAGTGATGTACGGCACTTTCTGAGTGCAGGGGGGGGGTGTTTAGTGTCTGTGCACTACTTGGACACACCCACTACACTCATTCACTGCTTGTGTCTGTGTAGTTTAAACAGCAGCATGCCTTCATGAATATGCAAGGTGTGCTGCTGTTCTAAACGGACACGAAACACTCCGTGCAAGAATAATTTTATTCTTGCACGGAGTTTCATGAATCTGGGAGATTATATAATGATAGTTCTTAGACTATTTACCTGAATAAATCCTAGGCTGAGGTTAAGAAAGTAGAGTAAGATTTTTACATATTCAGAATTGTGGTTTTGTGAGTAAGCTTGAAATATTTGAGTAAGGTGATTAATTAAGTATTTGCTCATTTTGTGCTGATGCTTCTAGAAGATTTTGGTAAAAAAGTTTGCAGAAAGATATATTTTTTTTCTTTCTAACATCAGTCCATGTTGCTTTTTTTCAGAAGATCTTTTCAACGTGGGAGATGCCCAGTCCATGCCTTCAGTGCTAGGGATAAAATTGTTTTGTTTTTTTTTTCCCCTCTTTTTTTCTCTTTAAATTTTTATAAAGAAGCTGCTTCTTCAATGTTAGTAAAAGTTCTAATGTCTTTGGATAACTGATTTTTATTCTTGCTGGAAAGATTATTTGTGCTTTTATGATATTTTGTTTCGGTAACTTAAGCAATGTCCAACACTTTTTCTTCACTTTCATAGTTTTGTTGTATAGTCTATCAAATCTTATAATGTCTACATTTTAAGAGAGTTTTTGCCCAAGCTGCTTTTAAATTGAGTTCTTTGTCTAGAAAGGATTTTTGTGGTGATAGTGAATTAGCAGGTATTAGCAGGTCTAGCCCAAAGAGTCTTTCAATTCCATAAGAAAAGCATTCCTGGAGATTTAGAAATGTTGGTATCCAGTGTGTAAGAAAAGTAATTATATTTCATCTTTCAGTTTTTTTCCTGATAAACTAAAAATTCTGATACTACATTTCTTTTCTCTATTCTCAAGGTCTTGTAGTTTGTGCTGCAACTAGATATTTTGTTTTAGAAGAAAATCCGCTTGCATTTCTTCTTCCTTAATTCTTCCTTCAATATCAGTCAGAGTAGTCTCAATGTCTGTAATTTTAGTTAGTTATTGTTGTTGAGTCATGTCATAAAAAATGTTTGTTTGTCTAAGGTTGTTTTCTTTAAACTGCCCAGATTTTCCTGAAATATATCTATTTTTAATGAAAGTTCTTGAAAAGGGAACACTTGTGTCATCACTCTTAACATGAATCAACTTCAGCTGACATTCACATCTATGAAAAACACAATTCTCCTAGTAATAAATACTCTATAAACTAAATATTTACTGCTTCCCAATAACGTATAATCTTATTGTTAGTTTATCTTACTTGATAAGCATTGCCCTTTCCCAAAACACTTGCTGCCTAATTTGAGTAATCACAACTAAATATGGTGGTATTAAACTTATTCATGTACAATCAGACTCATTTATGTGTTTTGTATGCACCCACTCTGAGCTGAAGCTGCTTCATGTTAATAATGATGGCATGAGTGTCATATATAAATGGGAATTCATGACAGCAGCCCTGGAAATGTATAGGGAAGTAGTACTGACAACAATGTGAAATGTTTGCAATACTTTTTTGCATTTATAGATTATGCTACATAGAATATTTGTACATAATTTGCAGTGAGTGAAGTCTGATGTTCTGCATATTCATTAATGTATTGTGTTGACAGTATACATGCTGCTTTACTGTGGCATTTCTGACAGTCACTTATAAATGAAAAAATGGCAGTATTAATTAGAAAGGTGGTAGGGGATGGGTACAACTTTGTTAGCAATGGCTTAAGAAGGCAGTGCAATGATAAGTGCTTGTAATGGGGATGATGCTGTACAGGGTAATGCGACACAATTTTAACTGGCTAAAGTTGGACTTGCAGTATGTGTATATGAAGATCTGAATATGAAAAAAGTGTACCAAATCTCAGCAAAAACTCCGGTTCCACCAATTAGCGTTGAAGTCACCAGCAACCATGAAAGGTAGAAGTAAATCTGTTTATTATATCCACATAACGCCAAAAAAACACACGGACTATAACGACATCAAAAAGAGTAGAAAACTGACAGTACACTGCAACAAACAGAATGACAAATACACAAAACAACGCCAAATGAATCCAACAGTTTAACGCTTTCAACCAGCGTCTCTGGTCTTCATCAGAACTGTTGTGAGTTAACTTGCATTAGGTTTAAATAAATTCTTTGGTGCCAAAAAATTCTTAAAGATACAGTGTAACAACTGATTTCGTATAGCTATGTATACGTCAATATGCAGTTCAGTTCTCCCAAAATCTGCAAATTGCCTCCATTAGTGTACATAAACAGTCCATATGCATAAGAAGTCATAAATAACTTAAAAAATCATTAATTCTATCTAAATTGTAATAACAAAATAACGTAAAAGATCATTGATTCTATCTAAGTTGTAATAACAAAATTCTGATACCTACACTCAATATAATAATCACGTAACAAACGTTATTGCCAAAGCATGAATATAGATAATCAACATGCCAATCGTTGTTGACAAAGCACAAAAAGACAGCCATCAAAAAGTCCTCCCATAAAATCTTCTCATATGCTGGCTCAAGTGATGTGCAAATAAGCAGAGAATAACCAGAAAACATTATATTAACAAATTCTTCACAACTGCAATTGCTATTCGTATGCTAATAGTTGTTTAAAAATACATGCGACACTATTGTTAGTGCCACAGCTTAGTAGCTTGTTAAACACTGTTAATTTATGCTATATAGTCAGTATATACTATATAAATAGTTGAAACATTATACTGTAGATAATAAAATTGAATAAATACAAATAATTACCTACATTATAATTAGATATTTTGTTGTGTAAATAAATGTTGTATACTAGTCCTAGCATAAACCACCTACGTTTTTATAAATGTAAGTATGTATATACATATAAAATGTGGTATAAATATACTTATGATGTTAATTTAATAATAAAAAATAAAATATAAAGATCAAAATCAAAGTATGAAAGTGGATAATTACATCAAATATAAAGTAATTATTATTTCGTGAATATTATTGAAAATATTAAAAATGTTAAAATTTGTTAAAAAAAAATTAAAAAATTTTAAGCTAATATAAATATATAAATACATAACTTATACAATATAATATTAAAAAATATATTAAGTACATGATTGCTAGTTTTAGGTCCTTGTAAAAAGGTATATGTAAACAGTATGTATGTTATAAGACTAAATGTACTTGTTAGTAAATTAATTAAACATTATACTGACAATTAAAAAAAAACATTATATAGTTTATACGTTGGCGTAGCAAAAGTATGTTACAAATTAATATTAGAATTTATGATTTTGTAATTCTGTTGCATATAATTTGGTGTTAAACATATCTATTGCTACAATAACTTTCAACTTACAAAAAATCTCTGTAATTTCACACCGATATTCAAAATAAAAGCGATTTTGTAGATATGAATTCATTTAACCCTGGTGGACTGGTGGCATCCAGATATAATTGCCACCATGTTTCACGAAATGCCAATATTTCTTTAAGGTCGCCTCCCCTAGGGTCATTGTAAATGACTTCTAATATAATGAATTTGAAAGTGTGTTCATCTTCAAGTAATTCCACATGCCTAAACAAACCATTAGTTCTATCCTTGTTTTTGATACAATATATATGATTATATATACGTTTTTTCAAACATCGTTCAGTTCGACCAACGTAGAATGCAGGGCAAATTTCACATTTAGCCATATAAATCACTTGTTTCGTGTTACAATTTCCTTCCTTACAGATTATTAAACTCTTATGCCCATTATGTAATAAAATTTTCTCATCAGTTGACATATATCTACATTGGTTGCAAAATCCACATTTTCGGCTCCTAAGTCTCCTGGGTTGATTCACTTTGTGTTGTTCAAATAATTTCTTTAAATTGTTGCCCATTCTATAAACAAATCTTGGTTTAGTACCTAAAATTTTGACTAAGACTGGTTCATTACTGATCAAGTGCCAAAACTTAAATATAATTCTCTTAATTTCATCTGCCCCTAAATTGTAAGGTATTATACAAGCTCTGTGAAAATTGGAATTCACGCCTTTAATATTCAAAGTGGAATTATCATTAATTGGGTTGTTAGCTATCTCGCCTGAACCTAAAAGAGGTTTAAATTTAATACCTCAGTTTGTAGTAATATATGACTGAACATCGTCCATCATATCAACTGGGTACCCTCTTTGTCCAAATAATTTTTTAAATAAAATCTAATTCTAAGAGCAGATTGTCATAGTCAGACACCATTCTGGCTGCACGGATACACTGACCCTTAAAGACGTTATATTTCACCTTAGGAGGGTGGCAGCTGGACTAGTTAAGGTAATTGTTGGAAAAAGTGGTCTTCCTATGTATATTAGAACTCACATTACCGTCATGATGTGTTATGTATGTGTCTAAATAAGGTAATCCTTTCAAATCATAGGAATGTGTGAATCTCAAATATTCACTACTGCTGTTAACGTAATCCATAAATTCGAACAATTCATCTTCACCTCCCTGCCATAGAATGTAAATGTTGTCCAAAAACCTAGAATAGTATTTGACCTTCTTGAAAAATTGGCTCTTAAATAACATACTATCTTCCCAATTCAACATAACCAGGTTGGCGTAGATGGGAGCACAAGCTGCTCCCATTGCTACGCCCCTGGTTTGTCTAAAGAGCTCACCCTCAAAATATATGAAATTATTTTCCAGTACTATAGACATCATTTCAGATATCAAACAAATAGTGTCCCAGTCTAAATCAGTATGTCTCATCAAGCTGTTTGTAAAAGCTTCTAAACCTTCAACTTTAGGTATGCATGAAAAAAGGTCTATCACGTCTATTGTAACAACATATAAAGGACTATCACTCAATATATCATTTACTGGATACTTGGAGAGAAAACACCATGAGTCTTTAACCATATGATCAATAATTGTATAAATATTTTTTAATTTTATATCAATAAATTTACCCATTGGGAAGGTTTTAGAATGACTACCAGATACTATAGGTCTCATGGGGGGATCCTGTGAATCTTTGTGTATTTTAGGTATGCCTACAATAGTGGCTAACTTGGGATGTATAACTCTTATAAATTTATATATTTCATCGGTTATCCTTCCTTCTAATAAATACTCCTCAATATACGAATATATTCTTTGATAGGCTATATGTAATTCATTCAATGATATAGTTTCATAGTTGCCTGTAGTATATAAAATGTCATACATTTTCTGAGTGTATATCAGATTGTCATATATGGCTATACCTCCCCCTTTATCTGGTTTCATAATTCTTATAGTAGAATCTTCCCTTAATGTGTGTAATACAACAGTTTCATCATATGTCAAGTTCTCAATGTTCGTCACTTTTTTCAAATTTTTGTACTCACTATAAATTTCCCTTGTTACTACCTTGTCAAAGGTGTCAATTGTCGGGTGATTAGCAGGTGTGAAATTACTTTTGACAGTAAACGAAGATCTTTATCTACATCACAATTATTATTCTTTATTGTCTTATCTTTGAAAAAAATATCAAGGTTAATTTTTCTAATATATTTCTTGAAGTCAATCAAAACTTCAGCTAATTGAAATTTAGGGTTAGGAATGTATTTCATGCCTTTCTCAAATAGGCCAAAATGTACTTTATCAATACTAATATTAGAAAAATTAAAAATGTTAAAATTATGATAAGAATAAATATTCCCATTAATATCAATCTCTTGGTCGCTTGAGTTAATGGGTAAACTATTACTTCCACTGACAATATGTATGGAAGTATTGACTGTATTAGTGTCAACGTAAGCATTAATTAATAACGGTGGTTTGTTTTCCTTACCCAATGGTTCCCCCTTGGGTATGTTTTCTGATATGTATTGTAATAAGGTGGATGATTGTCCTTCGGGTACCTCTGAAAACCCTGTGTCTCATGATGTCCAACGGCATCCTGATAATCATTGTAAACAGTACCTTCATAATTAACCTTTTGTCTATTAAAATTCCCTTTATTAATATGCTCCACAGGCGACAAGAGATGGTTCTTAGGCCAAATATAGGCCAATTATAAATATATATGAAGATGGGTGTTACATCACCACAAATCTTTCTGTTTGATTGATTTGCAATAAACACAGACATGCTTTCACTGCAGAATTGTTTAGCTGATGAGTGGATCAAGCTTCAGTGTACTACTTTTTGCATGTTTTATGTAAATGAACGATGCAGCAGAATGGATCCAGACAGAGAAACGACAGATTTAGCCAAGAGGAGAACCATAAGGAGAAGTGAATTCTCATAGCAGCTCTTAGGATATATGACAAATTCTTTTTTTTGAAAAAGGGGGACCTAAACAAGCTGAGAAGGCAAAGGCCTGGAACCAAGTGGCTATGGATATAACTGCTGTTGATGGAAGAAACCCCACATTAATGCAGTGCAAGAAGAATGACAATGATATAGTAGGATGTGGCAAAGTAAAGTCAAGGCAGAATGCAATTGCCTGTAGCATAACTGTGGGGGACGTCAAACACTCATTTCTTTGACATCTGATAAGGAATACCTCCTCTCCATTCAGGAGGGTGACTATGAAACAGATGACTGCATGGGCATAATCAGAGGGGACATGGTTACTGGCTATTACTTACATTTGCAACACAAACAGACATCTGTTCAGGAATGCTGGTTTGACTTCTGTAACATATTAACTTAGAGGAAGGACTGCTCAATTGGAATGATTACATGTAACACACGATAATTACTATTAACAGGTGAATCCTCCATTTCTGCATATAGTGACATTGAACCGTGTCTTCCAGGATGTATATGAGGATTTCTAGCACTTCATGGAAATAGCAGAGAATAGGGATAATGCCATGGTCTCATTGGTCTATAGTATGGTGGCAGACCAAGCCTATAAGTACATCTCCATTTGACACTATTGAGGACTTACTAGACTGAAATAGGAGTCAGAGTCAGAAGGGGAAGATAGCGATACATGGGGCATATCACATCACTCTAGAAGTGCTTCTCAAGATGGTAGAGGAAATAGGGGGACAAACACAACAGACTTCATGCAGGTTAAATCAACATTCATCTACACATAGCAGAACCTCTAATCGAGGTCTCTGTCCCACATCACTGTGAGATCACTGTCTGTAGGATTACCTGCATCAAGTTGGTCACATCATCATAGCAAGTCCCCATCCAGCTCACACGACATCCCTTCTGCAAGATCACACCCACCTTTTCTTCCCCTATTAGGAGATTAAGGCAAAATAACATACCCAACACACTAGTGTCTCTATAGTCAGGCACACTGATGTCCCACTAATTAGGCTGAACAAGGAGAAGGTTACGGTTATTTGCTTGTTGGGTGCCAGGATCTGCCATATAACACAAGCACTCAGGTCACACCAGAACAAGTACAAATACGACTCTGTCATTGTCCATGTTGGTGTGAATGACCTGAACCGTATCTCCCTGGACTACATGAAAAGAGACATGGAAGAGCTCTCTGATCATGTAGCCCAGGCCGATATGACCCTGACCCTGAGTAGCATCCTGCTCTCACCAAGAACGATACCATGATATAGAGAATAAATTATCAATTTCAACAATTGGCTAAGTTTCTGGTGTCATTCAAAGGGGCTCCAGTGTCTGTCCGCCTGGGATGACATGCTTGGCAAGCCACACTGCTTCACTAAAGACGGCTTGCACCTGTCACCCTTAGGCTTTCAAATACTGGCCAAGGCTCCTGCCACCCCCATAGTGCCTTCTTTAGGCAAGGCTCAAAAGACAAACCCACTGCTGTAAATAGCACAAGTAACAAAAAACTGAGGGTAATGCTACTCAATGCCAGAAGTTTAAACCTCAAAATGCATGCACTCAAGGCACTCCTCAGTATGGAGAAAATTATATATGTGCAGTAACAGAAACCTGGTTTAAGGCTCCAGAGAGCACCCCAGCACTACCAGGCTACAGCTCATACCATATATTTCGGCCACAGAACCCGGACCAAAATACAAAAGGAGGGGGTGTATCCATATTCATCAAGGATACCCACACCTCCAGGTTAGTGGCACAGCACGATGCTTCAGAGATCATCCACGTGCAACTAACAACGGGCAAAACTGCAATTCAAATTGTAACTTGCTACAGATTACCCACCATGCCCCAGGACCCCCATTCCACATTTCTGGAAACACTGGGAAACATAAAGGTCCTACCAAACACCCTAATATTGGGTGATTTCAGTTACCAAAACATTAACTGGGAAAACTTCTCAAGTACTAACTCTCTTGCCCAACCTTTCCAAGAATTTATAAACTCAAACACCCTGGCTCAACGGGTCAACACTCCCACCAGAGGTGACAACATATTGGACTTGGTCATCACCAACATGGGTGACCAGTGTTCCACACTGGAGGTCAACCCCTCGCTGGTTAGATTTGGCCATAAACAAATCACTCTGGATATCCACATTTCGCCCCCATCCCTGGTCAAGGAAACCACCATGAAAAACTTTTCAAAAGCAAACTTCACTTTACTTAAGACTGAGGTGGAAAGTTTCAAAGCCCCCATGCTAAAGATAATGCTGTCCAAGCTGTAAAATCCTTTACTAATGCATTCTGTGGGCACCTACAACAATGCATGGATCATGCTATCCCAAGCAAAACCAAGGCTCACTCCTCCAAGAAAAGGAAACCAGTCTGGTGGACCCCTGCCATAAACAAGCTATTCAATAGAAGGAGGAAACTAGTACAGAAAAGAGTAAAATCCCAAGAAAGGAAGACATCCCTGATCAGTATCAACAAGAAACTACGATCCCACATAAAATCATCCAAGGTTAGCTTCAAAAGAAAAATTTCCAAGGACTCCAAAGATAACCACAAGGTATTCTTTAGCTATGTCAAGAATCTAAGTGGTAATGCTCAGATCTGCTCCGAGTTAGTGAGGAATGGCACAAAATACACTGAATCAACCGATATCGCCAACATCCTGGCAGACAGGTTCAGTGCAAACTTCACCACTCTCTCACCCCCAAAAGGACCCATAACCATAGCAGAAGAATGCAGAGCCCCTGAAATCACAGGCACACAGGTTAAAACAGCCCTCTCCAAAGCCAAAATCACAGCATCAATGGGACCGGATGGTGTCCCAGACTGTGTCCTACATGAGCTCAAAGACAAACTAACCCCTCACCTAAACACTGAACAGCAATGGTTATTCTGCTCCACAAAGGTGGAGCCACAACAGACCCTGGGAACTATCGCCCTATAAGCCTGACTAGCTTGGTCTGCAAGGCTATGGAACTCATTAACAGAGACATTGGGAACCTCCAAACACTGGACCCTACCCAGTTTGGCTTTAAGGGCAGATCATGCCTCCTAAACCTGGTGGACTTCTTTGAGACAGCTACCAAGGCTATAGACGAAGGAAAGGTGGTACACACAGCCTACCTAGACCTCACAAAGCCCTTCGGCACCATTCTCCATTCAGGTATTATAGACAAGCTCACCAGCCTGAACATAAACCCCTATGTCACAAGATGGGTTGCCAACTGGCTAACGGACAGAACCCACATGGTGAGAGTTGCGGGAGATAGGTCTGACTCTAAACCAGTTACAAGTGTTGTTCCTCAGGGCTCAGTCCTAGGACCCCTCCTGTTTGGCATATACTTCTCTGAGGTACAGGCAAGCACAAGAGGACTATGGCTGACCAAGTTCACAGATGACTGCAAACTAGGGGCTATAATTGACTCTCCAGCTGACACAGACATCCTCCAAAAGGGTCTCACTGAGACAGATACCTGATGTCAAAATCATGACCTCAAGCTAAATGCCAAAACGTGCATAGTCATCCCCTTTAGAAAAAACAAAGTACCCACAAACTACCACATAGGTGGTAGTCCCCTAAATACAGAAGACGTAATAAGGGATTTGGGGACCCAAGTAGATAGTAATCTCTCCTTTGATAATCACATTGCCAAAGTGGTTAGAAAATCCTTCTATGTGGCCCACCTAATCACAAAAGGGTTCACATCCAGATCAAAAGAGGTTATTGTGCCACTCTACTCATCACTCATCAGACTCATCATAGAGTACAATGCCCCATTTGGGATGTACCTTACAAGACACCTGCAACAGCTGGAAAGACCACATAAGTACCTCACCAAGAGGATCACTGGCCTCAAACAGATGCCCTATGCAGCTCAACTGAAGAAACTCCAGCTGTACTTGGTTGCATACCGCCTACTCGGAGGTGATCTCTGCCTGACATACAAGGCCATGTCCAACCCAGAATTGATGGACATGCTCCACCTAAAGAAAAACATATTCCCTCGAGCCACATGCTTTAGGGATCTAAACTTCATATGAAGTGCTGGAGGGATAGATTCCTGTCCCAGAGACTTCCCATGCTTTGGAATAAGATTCCAATCTACATTAGGCAGTGCTCCTCGTTAACACTCTTCAAGAGAAATCTTGACAAGTGGATGGGAAACAGAAAGTTTACCCAGGGGTCACTTCAGTGGCTCTTCTGGACAGAGGCACAGGGAACTAATCTAAGGGGGCATCGAAAGCCAACACATTCTGGCTAGGCTTATAAATGCCTTCCAGCAGATAGCCTAGTACCTACCTATGAAGCTATGAACCTATGTTATATATGGTCCTTACCTAGTGTGACTCACGCTAGACATTTCAGGGATTTAAAATATGAAATGTACCATTTGCTATCATGCCTTTCAATGCACCAATGTTAATGTTTAACTTCAAATGCAATGTGGTAAAAAAATAAATAAGCAGAATGTGTGTACACAATGTAATCCAGTATTAAAAGGTTTTGCATGTGCATATAATCCATTTAAATAATGGTAATGCTTACTGTTAAAGAAAATAATCTGAAAAGAAGGGTGTAAAGCATAACATGCAAACTGCAATGCTTAAAATCTTTAAGGGTCCATCCATTATGAAAAAATCAGCAATCATAAAGCTGAGAATTACATGAAACATAAACAATCAATACAGTTAGGAGAATAACACACGCCTGAAAAAAAGATTCCGTGAGTATCCTGCCATCTACACTAGCACTGTTGCCACTTCACCCTTAGCACTGCACAAATGATGATTTCTATTTCTGAGAATGCAACTTGGTGTGTATAACATAATGAATTCATCTGATCCAGTACCTTAAGAGAGAGAATAGCAAGTCATTTCTAATATATCATAGTTAAGCATAAAAAGCATGCAATACATTTCCATTCCAGTGCAAAGTATGACCTCATGTTAAATGCAAGTTTAAAGATTGTAATACATACAATTTGGCAAATTCCAAGCAGTCAGCTACTAAAATAACATACTTTATTAAATTTACCATTACAACAGACTGATTATATGCATACTTAAGTACGGTCCCTAAGAAAACTTTCTTCTGCAAAAAATTCAAAAATATAAATATTCCTTATATGATACCTCATAGCATCCCTGAACTGGTGTCACTGAGCAAGTAGCCATACTTTTTATAAACAATAATAGAAGTAGCTGTTCTGAATTAAAAGTATTATTTTAAGATAAAAGGGAATGTCTGATGAACAGTGACCGTAAACCCCGCATCACACAATGTAGACCACACATAGCACTGCATGCATCAATTATACTCTGTGTAATTTTTATAAGAAAGGAAACACTGACAAAAATGACATGTTCCATAATTCTGGACTAGACACCACCTCTTTACCTGCACAGCAGTATTCTGTGCATCAGCCTGGATAATGGGGTCCCTTAATACTGCTGCCAGCTGGCCATCATTAATCATAGTAGGACCTACAGCTGGCCATCATTAATCACAGTAGGACTTACAGCCGGCCATCATTAATCACAGTAGGACCTACAGCTGGTCATCATTAATTATAGCAGGACCTACAGCTGGCCATCATTAATCACAGTAGGACCTACAACTGGCCATCATTAATCACAGTAAGATCTACAGCTGGCTATCATTAATTACAGTAGGACCTATACTGGGAGCTGTAGTGAAAGCATGGGTCACTTCACCACCAGACTGGCACATGGTTATGGTTATGTTGTGTAGAATTAATCTGCCATAAACATCCTGCATGCAGTAGTGGGTCATAGTGAAGGGCACCCCTGGACTCATTCAGGCATCTGAAATGGCTTTTTAACATGCCAGAAACTCTCTTGACGACAGCGTAAGTCTGGAACAACATTGTATTAAAATTATTTTCCACAGCTCTACTAAGATTTCTCACTGATAAGAAGAGCCATGGCTCCAGTGTATACCATGCATCACCTGAAAAACAAAAGGAAAAAAAGAGAAAAGGGGGAGACAAAGCAAAAGAAAAGTGTTTTAGTATTAAACATATTTTACTATGAATAACTAATAAATGAAAAAAAAAGCATTCCCACCTTCAATCATGATGACCACTAGGCTTCCTACCATGCAGAAAAAGGTGAGAGAGTGAGATAATGTGCCAGATATGGGAATCATGAGCACTGCCAAGATGCTTGGTAGACACATTGGAAATGCACCACAAAGCACCGCACACTGCTTGGTAGTTGAAAGAATGGTAACCCTTCCTAATGTGGTATTACTCCCCTTATGGACCTGATGGCAACATGTGAGCAATATATTGCACCAAGCACCACAGGGAAATGTGCCACCTCATAGAAAGGTATGCATACTCTAGTCTTGATCATGAGGTGACACTGGGAAATAGATGTACTGATCCCAATGTGCCAAGATTACATCCAAGAACTGCTGATGTATCCTCAAGGCACCTAATGTGACTCCTGTCTGACTCAGGAATGTCCCTGCAGCAAATATAGTGATGGCTATATATTTGTCTTCATATCCACAGTGATAGGAAGGCCACATATACCCTGAGTACCATATCCACTCTGAATCTATCAAGGATTATCTGATTATCAAAATTATGATGTGTTATTCTCTGTCTATATTTACCACTTCTTGGCTGACAAGTGGTGTTATGTGTCTGTGGTTCTGGCTCAGCCAAAGCTAGCAGCTAACACCAGGAAATAGCAATGCTAGCAGTTAAAGGTCATCTTCAGTAACTGTAAAGTAGATAGATGTAATTCATCCCCCTTGTAATGAATCTGCACACAGAGCTGATGTAGCATTTTGCATCATTTCTCATTACCAGTTCACTATGACTTAATTTCCATAGTTTATTTGAGGCCATTGTGCATTAGTGCAAATGGTCACAGTTTGGCTGGTCTTACACGTGAACAATAATGATTGCCTTAAAGTGTTTCTGCAATAACTATGAATACCATCATTATTATCAGGAATGATTGTATTCCTTTCCTCACTGTTGGAGAGAGTTGTAATTAGGGTGAGGTGAAGGGGACAACTGCCCTAGAAAATATTTTTAGAGGTCATGAACTGCTGACATGGCACTAATAGAAAGTGCAGTATCATTTAAGAAGCCTCAGATTAATGCAAATTAGGCATCTGCACTAGCAGGTAGGAGCTCAGAGTATTAGTAATAGCTTGCTACAGTTGCAGGTGACTTTCTTTTTTTTTCAGGAAGACCTTTTTTGTCCTCAGGTTTGGATTATAGGTGCCAGTTGTCCTAGTATTTGATATATTTCAGAAATCAATCTACTTGTTGAATTCACCATTTCTTGACATTTGCACCTGGTTACTGTGTCAAGGCAACAGTTGATGCATACTAGCTTCCTGTTCCTCAGTAGGATGAATCAGCTGCCTGCTGATGTCAATGTCTGCTGAATTAAACCTGCTATTTAAATAGTGACTGTAAACTGTCTGCCTCCATAGTTTGCATTATTTTCTTCTCTTTTTTTACTTAATAACATAGATGGACATTTTCTTTCAAGCAATTTTCTTTTATTGGTGTGGAATTCCCTCTGTGTAATATTTTACCAGTTGACTTTTTGATACATAAATTATATATATATATATATATATATATATATATATATATATATATATATATATATATATATGGTTCCCATTCAGAAGCCTGAAACATCATAAGCCTGAAAATCAAAATCCTGAAACCAAAAGCCTGAAAATTCAGAATCCTGAAAACTCAAAATCCTGAAAGCCCAAAATCCTGAAAGACCAAAATCCTGAAACTCAAAATCCTGAAAACACAAATAATGCTAATATGTCACTATAAAGACACTAATATCCACCAACTGACCCTGACCCTAACCCTAACCCTAAGGTCCGTCACTATCGCACACTCACCTGACCTGCCCTAACCCTAACTCACTTAAACCGCCCCTAACCCCAATATTTGTCACTATTGCATACATGCCTAACCTGTGCCCTAACCCTAACTCACTTAAACCGCCTAACCCTAAAATAAAACCAACGCACACTTACCTAACCCCAACGCATGACCTAACACCACAGGGCTAACAATAGCAAAGCCACAATGACATCAGTATGTCTATTTTGTGTTTTCAGGATTTTGAGTTTCAGGATTTTGGTCTTTCAGGATTTTGGTCTTTCAGGATTTTGAGTTTTCAGGATTCTGAATTTTCAGGCTTTTGGTTTCAGGATTTTGATTTTCAGGCTTATGATGTTTCAGGCTTCTGAATGGGAACCATATATATATATATATATATATATATATATATATATATATATATATATATGTGTGTGTGTGTGTGTGTGTGTGTGTGTGTGTGTGTGTGTGTGTGTGTGCATGTGTGTGTATAAACTAACCTTTTGGAAAGTTAATTTTAATATAATAAAGATGACTACTTATGAAATTTAATATATTATTAACACTTACGTAATGTTTTAAATATATTTGACTTATTCTTTCTATAGGGTGACATCAAGAAAATTTGCTGCATTTCCATTAATAGTTAAATCAGCTCTTAAAAGTGCATAACGCAGTCTCAAGGTTAATAGGTGATTACTAGGCTAATGGAACTAGAACCTTTACAAGCCTAGCCAACAATAACCAGGATATGACAATATTATATCTTAATTCCCCATATATGAGATGGGGTGGTATCAGGGTCATGGGTCTTTGGGTACTGGAGCCCTGAGTCATTTTACAGACTGTCTGTGTCCATAAGGGACATGGACACTACCCAGGAGTAAATTTACTCTTCCCCATCTGTTTATCCAAATTCTTTTTGAATAGAGTTAGGGATGGGATTTGTTTTATGAAGATAGGAAGTTTATTCCATAGACGAGGTTGCTTTTAGGATAGAAATCTACCTCTCCAGCAAATCCTGTTAGAGTCACAAATAAGGTCCAGGTCCACTGAATGTGAAACCCCTGTATAATTTTTCTTGTGAATATGTAACATTTTCATCAGAGTTGGATCAGATAATGCCTTGTAGGTCAGAAATAAGTCCCCTTTCAATAAATGATATGAGATAGATTAAAGGGACAGGACCTTTACTCAGTCTGCATAAGACATGTGTTTTATATTTTGTATTTTTTTTAGTGATAAACCTCTGGGACCGCTCCAATTGATGTAAGTGCCTGGTTAGGTACATGCAGACAGGAACATTGTACTTGATTATATTGAGTTACATGTGTCGGTAATATATCTAGGTATGAGTATAAAGTCTTTTTTATAAGCCCTGTTGCTCCTGCTACTACAGGGACTGTCTGGGTATTTTTATTCCACATTGTCCTCATTTTTGCCTGCAAATCCTGGTATTTTATGACTTTGTATCTCTCTGTATGTTAGACAATATAGTCACTGGGTGTAGACATTTCATTGATCAATGCTACTTTTGTCTTCTTTTCATGGACTACTATATCTGTTTTTCTTGCATCTGTTTTTTGAACTTTTGGTAATGGATGATCCCATGTGATATAAACTTGGTCATTTTCTATAATGTTTTGTGGCTCATGTTTCCAGTGCTTTTCTATTACTTCAGTATTATAATATTTGCACAATCCCAGATGTAACAGTCTTGCCAGATTATTATGTCTTTCAGTATACAGTCCTAATGCTGTTAGTGTATCACCACCAGCAACAAGATGTGCAACTGTTTCCAGTTCTGTTTTACAAATCTTATTTGTCTTTTTTTTCCCACCTGTTCAATGGATTTTGTAAACCAGTGTGTATGTAGTCCACTATCTTGGCCTGCCAATATTAACCTTTCATCTTTTGGCTTAAATTCACCTCTCCTTAACCATTCCTATGTTTGATCCTGATCAACATGAGGTTGTTCCAAGAGTTTTATATACTTGCAGCTATATTTATGCATTTTCCACATTTTTTACCTTCTCATCTGATCCTTCACCTTATATTCTTTCTTTTGGTTTATGGCACATTCAGTTGCTGCCTGATTTTTATCTACTTCTGGTTTGATTTCCATTCCTGCTTGACACCGATATGCTTCTGCTAGACTAAGCAGGGAAGTCATCTTAGATTTATTCTCCTCATGTTTCAAAACTTTCACTACATTTGGGTCTTGTGAGGGCAGCAGATTATATACAGTCCCATGACTGCAGATTTATACATATAATCAATTTAAAGGAGGCCCATGCCTCCTTCGGAATAGGGAATATATAATCTTGTAATATGATAATTTTTCTAAATCATTTGTCCAGCATGAGCTATCCTTCCTGTTTTCCTGCCCAAATGATCCAACACCTTTTGGGACCAGTCAAGTCACTCTAAAACTGTAATTTAGGACAGGAGGAGCAAATCAGTTTATAGTTTGGACTTTGTTCCAAGATGTGAATGCTGTTTTTTTCAGTATTCATTTTAGCCTTCTAAAATATTCCTAAGTTTTATTCACATTTGTTCATGTTTTTATTGTTGAGTCTTCATCAATTCCCAAATATTTATTAATTTCTTGTTGCTTAAGTTCATTTGTATCACATTCGTATCTCAGACTGATGTTTTCTTGGTGCTGCAGCTTTTCTGCTTTAAAGGTTGCTTTTGCACATTTATCAAGACCAAATGACATTCTTATATAATCTGAAAAAGTTTTGATGACTTGCAGTTGTGCTTCCAGTTCCTCATCTGATGAACTATACAGTTTTAAATCATCCAAAAAAGAGGATGAGAATTCTTTACATTTTATAGTTTTCTGGGAGCCAAATTGTAGCCATGACCTAATCTGTTAAGTAAACAGCTTAATGGGTTAAGGGTAAGACAAAAGAGCAGCAGTGACAGAGAGTCACCCTTGAATATCCCCCTTTGAATTGTTATCCTTGGAATAATAATTTGTCCTTTGTCATGGCTTAACTGCAAAGTGGTTTGCCACTGTTTCATGGTTGCTGTTATGTAATTGATCAGTATAGGGTGTATCTTAAACATTTTAAGCATTCTTTTATCCATGAATTTGGAATACTATCAAAGGCTTTTTTATAGTCTGTCCATGCCATGCTTTGATTCTTCCCCTTTTTACAGTTCTCCATTATGATGTTATTTAACAAGAAATTATCCTTTGTTCCGTATGACTTTCTTTTATTACCCTTTTGTTCTACTGCCATGATTGAGTTTTCTTCTAAATGACTATAAACTCTATTGGCATCAGTTCCACTGTATAGTTTATAGATCATCAGAGGGCAAGTTATTGGTCTATAGTTTTTAGGATAGCTTGCATGTTTGCTCTTATGTAGGAGTATTGTTTTTCATGTTGTTAACCAGGTTGATGTTTGCTCGGGGTACACATATAAATTTCTTACTCATGGCTAAATCTTCATGTAAAGATGTTAACAGTTTTAGTCAGAAGATAGGTACTGCTTCTGGGCCTGGGATTTTCCAATTAAGAGCTTTTCTTAACTTTGTTTCAATCTCTCTGGCTGTTACTTCATCCCATTTCATATACTGAACATTTGAACTTCTTATTCTTTCTTTTGCTTCTATCCAGTCAGCATTTTTGTTATGTTCCACAGGATCTTCATAGATATTTCGCCAAAATGCATATATTTCTTCTTTTTTGGTGGTGTTTCAATTCTTTTTGCTTTGTTTCTCAGTTTCCTATACAACTTTTTGGGTCATCAATAAATTTCGTATTTTGTACTTTTCCTTTATCTGCATATCTTCTGACTTTTTCTGTCTCTGCTGATATTTATAGTTTATTATTTGGGATAGTAAATAATAGATTCTGATCTGTTCTGATACTGTGCATTGTTTTATCACCTCTATCTTTCTCAGTATTTTAGTTGATTTATTCCCTATTCTCCATTTTCTAACAGTGACACTTCTTGTCTTAATTGCTTTATAGTTTTCTATGTTTGATGCATCCATGATGGCATTTGATTTCTCCTCTTCCTTTCCCTTAATGCCCTGTGTTTTTGTGGCAAGACTTTATCTTTTATTAATTTGCTGCACAGTAATATATCCTGTTTATTTCTGTTATATCACATGAACCTCTATGAACACTCTTAATTACTGTGTTCATTTGTTTTATCAAACTTCTAACTTTTTGAGTTTTATTGACTTTCTGTAGTCTATTTCTTTCATTGATCTTAATATGTCTGTCCATCTCTATTAAATCAAGCAACTCTTTTCTTAAATAGTTTTCTTCTAAACTGAGGGCACATTCTTTGCTCTCCATTTCTTGGAGGCATTCTATAGAAAGTTCCAGAGCATCTTCCTGTGCCACATTCTCTTCATTTGTGTCCTGTGTCATCTGTTGCTCTTTCATACAGGAACTCACTGGCCTAGCATTCCACAAGATTGACTGCATCAGAGTTGCCACAGTTTCTGATTCCTTCCCTTGCTGTGCAGGATCTAGTTCCTCATAATGACTGGTAGGGGGATGGTTGCAGATATTTCTTTGGATGTGGTTGGAGGTGATGGAGGTGAGAATTTTGAAATGAAGTTGTGGGCCAGCAGATTTGCTATAGTTTCAGGCTGGGTATAAATGTTGCTGTTCATGATTAACTTGGCACATTGCTGAGTGTTTTGCCTGAAGTTATGAAAATAATTTTAAAAACCTTATGCTTTCTTTCACCTGGGAGCCTATCTTTGCCTCACAGTTTGCTTTGGCAGATTTGAACAGCTTTCTAATTTTTTTTTGTTTAGACTGGTGGGTGTCTTTTTGCACTGTTTTTGTCTATTCCTTCTTGGCTTTCGAGAGGATTTTTTTTCCTTTTGTTAAATAGCCTGCTTATGCTACAGGTCCACCAAGGTGGTATATTTTTGCCAGTAATCATAGGTTTGACTCAGACAGGTATTGCCTTCTCTATGCAGTTATGAATGTGGTTGTACAGTGTGTTTGTGTACAGCTCAGAGTAGGCCACAATGTCATCCAGGTTTGGAGGGGCTTGGAAGTTTAATAAGCTGTCACTTAACTTGAGGTAATTGGCCTTAGCAAAGTTATTAACAGGGTTGGAGTTTGATGAGGGTTCTAGGTTATTTTTAATAGTAAAGGAGATAATTTTGTGTTAAGATCTTACCAGGAAGGATTTAATACATGGGATGGAGCAGCATCCTCCCATGTTCATGAGTACTAGGTCTAGGATATTTGTACCCCTAGTTGGGGAGCTAACTAGTTGCTCCAAGGTGTTTGCATTGACGAAGTCCAAAAACCTTTGAGCAAGTGAATTATAGGTTGTGTAAGTCTTCCAGTTTATGAAGGGGTATTTGAAGTCACCCATAAGTATGGTGTTTGGCTGAATGTTAAGACATTCCAGCAGGTTTAAGTAGGAGGTGTGGCTTTCCAGACTCATATTAGGGGATCTGCAGCTGGCATGGATATGATAGTGGGTTGGACATATGGTTAGTCGGGCATGGAGCAGCTCAAGCATGTCATGTTGTTGGACCAGTCTAGCAGTGTATTTGTCCTTTATGAACACTGAGATACCTCCTCCCTTTTTATTATCCTGAACTGGCAAGGCTTGAAATGTATGAAAGGCATTGTAGCCTTTGATAGCCGGGGTGCTTTCTATGGTTCTGAACCATGTTTCCATGACTGTCCATATGTCTGCATTCTTCAGGGTGAGGAGCGCTTCCAGGGAGTTTGTTTTTTATTTAAACTCCTAGCATTGAACATCAGCATCTTTAGGTAGTTGTGAGTGATTTTTGTTATGTTGGAGGTTTTAACAACTTGGCACAGCCTATAAAAAGGCACTATGGGGATAGATAAAGTTTTTACCAGTCTCTGGAAGCCAAGTGGTGACAAGTGTAAATCATCTCTAGCAAAGCATTGTGGTTTGTTGATCATGTCTCCAAGGCTGACAGATATTGGATCCACTTGTTGTGACACCAAAAACTAAGCCAATTGTTGAAGTCAATCATTTTTTGCTGGTACTGTGGAATTATCATTAGTGAAGGTAGGATGCGACTCCATGCTAGATTCATACCCACCAGGGGGACATATTTAGACAACTCCATCATGTTCTGTTCATATAGTCCAGTGAGATATGTCTTAGGTCATTACACCCACATGGACTATGACCATGTCATACTGGTACTTGTGGTTTAAAGACCTAAGTGCATGCTTGATCTGGTGGTTCCTGGCTCCAGACAGCTCACTGTGATCTTCTCCTTGTTTAGCCTGGTAAGGGGGACATCAGTATGTCTTACAATGGAATCCCCAATAAATAGAATGTTTGATTGTATGGTGTGTTGCCTTATGGGCTTAGAAGCAGGACTACTATGATTTTCAGAGTTATGTATTTTGTGAGGTGCTGTCTTTTTTGAGTGTGAACAGGGCCACTAAGAGAGGCTTTTAGGAGGTCTTGGAGGTTTGGGTAGATTACAAATTAAACAGTGTAAGAAACTTCTCTGTCTGGAAGATTTTCAGTCCATATATCTCTAGTTAATCACTGCATATTAATCAGACCAGACAATAGTAGTAGAAGTAGTGAACGTAAACTCGTCTTAAGTCAAAACAAAATAAAACAAATAATAATAATAATAAATATATAATTGTACAGCATTACTAAGTATTCAAAAGTAATCCAAGCAAGGCAGGCAGGCAGTCTGTTTCCAGTTGAAAATCCTTTATTAAGTACACAGACAAGCGATCCAAGTAAAACAAAAATAGAGTAATAATTTCCTCATAAGCTTTCTAAAGATATATATATATATATATATATATATATATATATATATATATATATATATATATATATATATATATATATATATATATATATATATATATATATATACTTTTTATCAGGCATGGGAGTGGTTTATTGTGCTGTAAAACAAAGTGTTATTGGTACACATGTTAAATTCACATCCCTTCCCCCATCAGTGTGACATTCGAGCTGGTCCTGCCCTACTTAGTAGCTGTCATAATAATATTATAACCCTTATGTACTTTAAATAAAATTTATAATGATGTGGTACCTCTTATTTAACCAGATTATTAAGTCTGTGATTTTATCCAAGACAATATACTACATTGCTAGAAATATATCAACCTTAGTTCATTTGGCAATCAAAAAATATATATAAATATATACATATACATTTTGCATGTAAAATTCAGTTTCTATTTTCATAGCCTATTGTTAACAAAGATCGCTTTCGTCCTTCTTGACTTCTTCAGGTCTGTGTACAAGAGCCCTAAAAACTATCTATAAAAATATATATAATTGGATAATTATTTAGTGTTGTTATTACACATCATTTTGAATAAAGTGAAAAAAGAACCTGAAAAAAATAAAAATAAGAAAAAATGTATGCATGATGATGGAAACAAAATATACACTTAAATTACAACTAATTTAAAATGGTATTTAAAACCAACTGGTAGAATAAAATAAAATAAAGTAAAATACAACTAGTCATGTAAACAATGTGGACATTTTCTAAGTTCCAGTGCACTTTTAATTGAACAGTAGTAGTTTAGTCCATGCTTCCTAAAAGAGGTCAGCTTTAATTGCCACATGAGTTCATGTTTCTCCAGAATATTCGGGATGTCTCCTTCAAGATTGCCCAAGTCTATGCGATCCAGGATCTAGAACTTAAAACCTGTGTGTCTTTTATAAAGAGAAAGGTGTTTGGCTAGTGCAGTATTTTTACATCCAGAGTGGATTAATGACAGATGACATGAAATCCTACACTTGAGTTTATTTACAGTCTTGCCCATATAGAATGCATCACATTCATTGCACTGTGCCCTGTAAATTACTTTTGTAGTGTTACAGTCACCCACTGCACTGGTTTTAATGATTTTCTTTAAATAAGAGCAATAAAAACTATCACATCGCTGTATAAATATACAACATGTACAATTGGTTTCACATCTTTTAGTGCTTTTCTCATATGGTCTAGGTTTAAATTCAACAAAACTTCTAATGTTCCTGGCCTTCCTATGAACAAATGATGGGGCTTCACCTAAGATGTTAATCAGAAAAGGGTTTCCTGTAACAATGTCCCAGTTTTCTTCAATAACATTTGTGATACTGTGATAATCCAGTGTGTATGTCAGGATGCAGCTATTTTTGCATTTGTTATTCTCTGTGGAATTACTTAACATTCTTCTACTGGGGAGGTTAAGTGAAGGTGCTTCAGTCCTTTTCAGTTCTATAATGGGTTGCAGGATGTTTTTTAACATCTGACTTTCATAGCCTCTCACTAGAAAATCATTCTCTAAGTTGTTCAGGTTTCTCAAAAATGGTTCCATCTCTGTGGTAATTCTAGCTAATCTATAGCCTTGGGACTTCACTATATTATACTTGTTTTTTGTAGGATGTAGAATTTTACTGTGGAGTAATGTTAACCCTCATTGGTTTTCTGAATAGATCAGTGGTGATTCTGTTATTGTTGGTGTCCTTGGAAATCTGCATACCTAAGAAAGTGGTTGAAGTATAGCTATGGGAAGAGGTAAACGTTAGGAAGGGGTTGTTTGATAGAGGTAAGTGATAAAATCTCCAAGCTGCAAGGTGTCACCTTCCCACACAATAAATATGTCATCAATAAAACGTAAATAGCATGTGATATACTGCATGTAGTCTGTGTTGTTTAACATAAAGTCCTATTCCCATTTGCCCAGGGCTATGTTAGCTATGCTGGGAGCCATGGCAGCCCCCATTGCTATACCAGTTTTTTGTTTGTAGTGTTTGCTATTGAAAGTAAAGAAATTGAAGTCCAGTACAAGATTAATGAGCTTGCTTAACTTTTGCAGTTGTGCCTGTGTACCCTGATTATGTTTCTTAAAAGACTCCATAGCTGCTGTTATACAGTAATTGTGAGGGAGCACTGTGTACAATGATTCCACATCAATAGTTAATAAAATACTGTCAGCTTCCACTGTAATGTTTCTTATTTTCCTCAAAAAATCCATTGAATCTTTTATGTATGACTTATTCTTTTCTGCTAGAGGTTTCAGCAAGTAATCACGGTAAATGGCTGTGGCTTCAGTAAGGGAACCTCCACTTGCTGCCACCGGTCTATAAGGTGGGTCTTCTCTGTTCTTGTGTGGCTTTGGTATTCCAAAAAAGTAAGGTAAATGTGGGCATGGGCTCCATAAATAATTATAAAGATTTTCAATGATAAGTTTTTCTTCCCATAATGTGGTGAGATTTGTGTTCCATAAATCATATGCTCTTTTTATGTCATCCATGGTAAATAACTCATAAAATTTGTTATCCTCCAGCACGTTCTCTATCTTTTGGTTATAGCTAGTGGTATCAGTCACAAGTATACCTTCTCCCTTGTCTGCCTTCATTACATGCCTGGATTTATCATTGCCTAGCTCAAGCAATGCTTGTCTTTCTCCCTGTGTTAAGTTATAAAGTTTTTATTAGGAGGTTTTTTAAGCAGTTTGCTGATATCCATCTCATGAATGCAGCTAGTGTTTGATGTAGTTGTGGACAATAGCTGCTAGGCCTTTTTATAGTTTCATCAATAGGCTTATTTTCAATGTCATTACTTTTGCCATGAAACTCTAACCTTAAGTTGAGCTTCCTCACAAACATTTTAAGGTCTATCAGTACCTGAGCAACCCCACTCCTGCAGCTTGGTACAAAAGTAAGTCCTTTGAACAACACACTTTTTTCCTCTTCAGTCAGTGCTTTAACAGAGGGGTTCCAGATAAGTGGAGCACCAGTTATTGTGGCACTTGTTATTGTTGTTTTTGTACCTGTTATTGTGGCTGGTTCCTCCGTCTGAACCTGGGACCTGAGTTGTAGCAGGATTCCAGTTCCAATCTGATAAAAAGTATATATATATAGAAAGCTTGTGAGGAAATTATTACTCTATTTTTGCTTTACTTGGATCGCTTGTCTGTGTACTTAATAAAGGATTTTCGACTGGAAACAGACTGCCTGCCTGCCTTGCTTGGATTACTTTCAAATACTTAGTAATGCTGTGCAGTTATATATTTTTTATTATTAGCTTTTGTTTTGTTTTGACTTAAGATGAGTTTAAGTTCGCTACTTCTACTACTATTGTCTGATCTGATTAATATACAGTGATTAACTAGAGATATATGGACTGAAAATCTTCTACACAGAGAAGTTTCTTACACTGTTTTGTTTTTGGACCCACTACATTTGTTTAGTGGGTTGTTTTGAGACTTCAGGGATACCACGGAGATTACTTGTTTTTTGGTAGGTTACAAATGAGTACCTTCACTTACATGGGCCTATGTGTCTGTTCCTTAGTGTTGTAGTGAGTGTTTTGGGTGTGATGCTAACAGCCTGGTTTTCATTTTTCATGTGTGTATGTGAGAGCTTTGGCTGCAATGACGCTGTGTATCTACATCTCTCATGCACTGTGTTTATTCTAAAATTAAATGGCTGTCAGTGAACATGGAGCAGTTACTACACTGCCTCAGGATGTCCATATCCACCAGGCCAGAAACAGAGATGACAGAGAAGCACCTATCCATTATACCAGCTCCTTAGTAGATATGATGGAGTAGGGGAGAGCCACTTAAAGGTCTAAGTGTGAGCATTTAGTAATATATTATTAGATGACCTGCAGTGGTGCTGCCCTCTGCACAAATTGGCAGCTCTTCAAGCAGCTGTGAACAGTGGGAGACTATGCAGAGAGTTTCCTATACAGGATTTTAAATACTGGAGATGTTTGCTTATATACACTGCATGAGTAACCTTGTTTGCTCATTGCACAAATGCGAGGCTTTTGTATCAGCAGGATGAAATACTTTTACACAGTTAAGCCCTTAGGCCAATCAGCTAAACACACTATAAGCCTTCCACCAGCAGTTCCCAACTCAGATAGGTTGAATCAGTCCCCTGCTCCCACCAGAGTGAAAAAAACCTTCTTGATGTAAAACAAACTAATTCTGAGCTCAAGTGCAGTAACAAATGCGTTACAACAAATGGCAGAACTCCTGCACAATCAGTAATCCTTGTAAATAAGTTCACAAACTCTGAGAAATGTTTACAAATACAGAAAAAAGTGCACAAACACAGGAGAACTTCCAGAAACACAGAAAATGTTTGCAAAACGTAGAATTATTTTGGCAAACCCAGGAGAAATTTAGCAAACTCAGAACAGCATTTGCAGTATCAGAGGAGGTTAGGAAATGTCAGAATACTGTCAAAGATATCCATTAAACTATCTACTTCAGAGGAACATAATGAACTTCATTCTTTCTTTTCTTCCCCTAACTACCTACCAACCTGTTTATTTTATTATTTATTTAAATAGTACTCTCCCTATCCTGGACATCTCTCTGATCCCCGCTGTCTGTGCTTGCCACCAGGATATTCACCCACAATGAAGAAGTTGCCCTTCTTGCTCAGCTGTAGTCACAGTTCTGAGACTACTCTTGTGTGGATAAGCTATTATCCTCCCTTCAGTCTACAAGGACATCCTAGCCCTAAGCACAAACAGAGTAGGTTTAAAATATTCAAAAGTGTTAGCCAAACTTGTACTGTGTAATCACTTCTGATATCACAAATACTGGCTGCACGCTGCACGGACCAGCTGCATTCCCAGATATATATATATATATATATATATATATATATATATATATATATATATATATATATATATATGTATGTGTGTGTGTGTATACATATATATATATATATATATATATATATATATATATATATATATATATATATATATATGTATACTTTCCCAGACATCTTATCTGCATTTAGTCTGGGGGCTTGCACTTCCACATTTTGGCCACTAAGCTTATTAACTCCCAATAGCTGGTAGTCAGTTTGAAATAAAGAAAAAGTTAAAAGCTTAGTGAATAGAAAATCTCACTGCCGCTCGTTTCTCCTACTGAGCAAATACAAGATAAGCCTGTGCAGGCAGGAAACTCTGTCCCCTAAAGTTTTTTGTGCCCATCAAAAATAAGACAAAAGAAAAAGGGTAGTTCTTTAGTCAAGAAAAAACTGCATTGTACTGACCCAGTTAATTTCGAGAAGTGCTGCTCCTGATTGTTTTTTCCACAACCCTTCCACAACCCAGGCCTCTCGCAGTTCAGAGGGTCCCTGCTCTTTTCCCCTCGCACCACTTGGGCTCACTTCACTCCCCTACCCTACCCCTATTTCCACCCACCACATTACAATTACATTTATACCCATACACAGCTCCCCCGTTACTTCATACACCTCCCTCCACCCCACCTACCTATCATAGATAATTACCCAATTATCCCACAAATTAGTTTACTATAAACCACAATAGACACCCTGTACTTCAACAACTTCACAAACTCTACTTAACTAAATAGTTATGTATCTGTTGTCACAGATCACAAATCTACAACTCCTACTCTATACTACCTCAATCTCTACCCTACTATTACTATCAACCATAACCAACTACCAAGTCCAGCTACATCACAACCTAACCATTCCAAAGCAATCTACATCCCTAAACTATACACCAGCCTACACATACATTCACTTAGCTCCATACCTCTACCAACCCACACACATTGACTACTTCTTACACAAATTGCTCCCACCCAGTAGTCAGTCCCACACCTTATTAAAACACACTAAAATTATCAGCAAACTTAACAGACTCTACTTATACCTACAAAAGAAACTCACATGTTGTGGTGACATACACCCCAACCAGACCCATTCCAATTAGACACCCCAAGCCCCAATGGGAATAATACCCTACTCCATATACAGAAAAACTCTCTCCTCCTTATTAATATCAGTGTAAGAAGTATTCTTAACAAAGTTTATGACCTTCATGCTCTAATAGCTTTATACACATCAGAAATTCTCATACTAACTGAGACCTGGCTAAAACCAGAAATTCACAATAATAAAATTATATCACCAGGGTATAATATCATTCACACAGACAGAGTGGGTAAAAGGGGAGGGGGAGTTGCTATACTATATAAAAATCACCTTATCCTTGAACAACTTGACATCACAGTCCCAGATTTCAAAAATGTAGAACTCCCTCTTGCCAAACTAAGACTGAACCCAAAAAAAATATCAATATTATAGGCTGCTATATTCCCCCAGGGAACAATATCATTGCCATGGAAAACCTACTAGAGTAGATCTCAGCCTCCCTTCCCCAAGAATATATCCTACTAGGTGACTTCAATATAGATCGGCTCAACTGTTCCAGCCAAAACCCAGGCTCCCACATAAACCTACATGGACTAACCCAACTTATTACATCTCCCGCTAGAACTGACAAAAGATCCAAACATCAGTCCATACTGGACTGGATACTTGTATCCCATCCATCCCACATATCTCTAGCTGGATGTCTACCAGACACCCTCAGCAACTCCCAACCAACTTACCTACTCAGAAGCAAAACTCCCCTAATGACCCAGGTAACAGTATGGGAAATCAGAAACAAAAATCACTTTAATGCCAGCAACTTTAACAGGAGCCTAAAATGCTGTAACTGGACCCCCTTGAAAAGTTTAACACTCAATGAAGCTGTCTTGCACTTCAGTACAACCTTCCTAAAAATATTAAATTACCACCCCCCCCCCAGAACCACTAGAATTAAAACTAAATATGCTCCGTGGCTAAATAAAGACACCAGAATATTGATCAAAAGCAGGAACAAAGCTTGGACACAATTTCACAATAGTAAAACCCAATTAAACAAACAAAACTACATTGGACTACGCAACAAAGCCAAATAAATCATTAAATTGGACAAAATCTCCTACTATCAAAATATCCAAAAGAAACATGCTGCCAACCCCCAATCAGCTCTGTTTTACAACCTGGGAAAACATCCACTCCCACACCCAAAACAGAAAACAACCTAGACAATATCCTCACCCAATTTAACAAATACTTTGCTGAAACAATCCAAGCCCTAGCTGATAATCAAACTAATACTTATCACCCCACCTCATTAAAAGTATCTACTCCAAATGAAATACTAGATAATAACACCCAATTCAACTTTCATCCAGTATCAATCAAGACCATTCAAAAACTCCTTCAAAAACTCAAACCCACCACCCTGGCCACCTATAACTTACCTGCTGAATATCTACAAACAGCTGCAGAAGCCATAGCCTATCCTGTTACTATACTTATTAAAAGATCCATCTCAGAATGTATAGTACCCCATTTATGGAAAATATCACATATAATACCACTGCATAAAGGAGGTAACTCCTTTGAATTCAATAACTATTGGCCTATAGCTATACTATCCCCCTTATCAAAAATCCTTGAAGGAGGAATACACTCATAACTGATGGAATACCTGTTAGAAAACAAATTATTATCTACCCAGCAACATGGCTTTAGACCCTTCCATAGTACCACCACTGCACTTACATCATTCACTAACACCATCAATCATCACAGAAATAATGGACTTCTAGTATCTGCTACATTCTTAGACTTATCAAAATCATTCGACATGGTTAACCAGCTCAAACTTCTTCAACCACTCTCTACCTTAAACCTCAGTACCTCCTCTATTACATGGTTCAAGAGCTATCTGTCAGGTAGGCAACAGGCAGTACAATGGCAGAAACAAATATCCTCCATACTGCCTGTTTCCGTAGGGGTCCCCAAGGCTCCATCTTAGGTCCCTTACTATTCACTCTTTTCACCAATCAACTCCCATCCACTACACCTAAAGCCTCCATTGTCCAATATGCAGACAACACCACTATAATCTGTGCAGCCCCCACATTCGATCACCTCCCCTCCCTAACACAAGAATGCTTCTCACTAGCTGAAACATGGTTTACCAACGACCAGCTCATTCTTGATCCAACTAAAACAAAATTACTCCTCTTCAGCTCTCATAGATCCTTATCCCTAACAGACAACTTTGCCATCCCCTCCAACAACAAAACTGTCATTGCCCCATCCACCCACACCAACCTGCTAGGTGTAGAAATAGACAACCACCTCAGATTTGATTTGCACATTGCCCAAACCATAAAAAAGTTCACAAAAAACTTGGACTGCTCTACCGTAACAAACACTATCTCTCAAAGCAATCTAAACAACAATAGCCAGGACACATCTGCTATCTACCTTGCTTTATGCTTCCCCTGTGCTCACAAACCTTCCTAAAATGGATCTAAGCAAACTTGAATCCTGCTATAATAAGATAGCTAGATTTGCCACAGAATCACTTTACAAAACACATCACTGTGAATCTCTCAACAAGCTTAACGGGTTAGAACTCCCTCTATTACTACAATTAAATCAACTCTCACTAGTACGCAAAATATTAAACCAGTCAGACAAAATCCCACCTCTTCAACATCTTATACATCCCCACACCACAACTAGAACCCTGAGATCTAGCACCCAAAATCACCTAGAGGTCACCAAATTTAACAATGAGACAGGAAAAGCTGTCTACGGCTACTCAATTTCTAAACTCTGGAACTCCCTCCCTGCCCACCTAATAACCAACAAAACTACCACTCAATTTAAGAAAGTCCTTAAAGTTTACTTCATGAACAACAGGCTATGCTTCTGTCTCACCCCAGGATAAAAAAACTTAGATTACAACTAACTCCCATACACCACAATAATAATTGTTATTCTGTCACCCTATCTGCAGTCCAATCATGACCACAGGCAATGAAATGCCTTTAACTCCCAAAAATCATTACCAACTACATTTCCAACAAGTCCAATAGCCACTGGATGGCTATGTACAGCTTGTCATATTTGGAATGTGTAATGTAATGTCCCACCTAATGATGCTCTTACTTACTTTTAGTGTGTGCAATATGCTATCATTTCATTGGAATGTTAGTTTTACCTCTAAGGAAAAGTTAATTCAAAATCTGTATGATGTTGTGAATGTATGTTCTTAGAGCTTTTCTCCCCAGACCTCCACTGAAAATGGACCTGCGTCCAGTTGGACTTTCCCGGTTATCAAATGCAAAATAAATAAAAATAAAATAAAATATGCTGACCTAATGACCCTTTGCAGCCATATGGCTGGCTAATCCATGCATTCTGAAATATTTGTTACATTAAATATTAGGAGTTCCTGGTATTCACTTGAAGACTGCACATAAATCCATGGCTCTTACAATGAACAATCTTGTGAATGAGCTATGCTTTTACATTTAGGAAAGGTATTTATTTATTGTAAATGTAAAAGTTAATGCACCAATCATTAACTTAGGACAGGCTAGAGAGGAACTTTAAAGAGATCAGTAGATCTCTGCTCCCTTTTTGATTATAATCACATTTTTAATGTTCCAACACATGGAGAGAACTTCTTGGATGTTGTGTTGCTAAAGGATCCTAACTTTGTAACAGGTAGTTCATTTGTTCATAACACTGATAATTCAGATAATCTGGGGATGGAACTGAATTTTAGTTGTGTGCTTGAGATTCATATGCAGCCATGCATTGTTTTAAAAAAATGAGTAACTACCCCCTTATGTAGAAAAAAAAAAGCAATTAGAAATGGGAAGAGTAAATGTGTGGAAAACCTACCTTAGGAAGCTAGAAATAATCAACAAATTGATTCCGCTTGAGATTAGGTCACAGGTCGTATTTACACTACTAGGAGAAATTTCAGGTGGTATTTGCAATACTATAAGAAATCTGGCCAGGGCATTCATGGAACTTTCCCTACTCTTTTTGATAGATGCAATGTGATTTTTTACAGCTATCTGAACTACCACCAAGTCAAGCTGACAGGGCCTCAATTTACCATCTCATTTGAAGGACAATACATTCTGGAGTGCAGCATCTCCCTTATGCTGCAGGAATAAAACCCACAGCCTTCTGCACCTTTAGCACCACTGACACTATGAAATAGCATTGGAAAAATGTCCAGCTCAGAAATAAAAATAAAATAAAGCTTCAGAAGGCTCAAAAAACTGAAAAAATCTATTACAAGCCAAATGTGTTATGAAAAGAAACTGGCTGCTCATGCTATGGACATCTACAAAGCCTTTTTTGAACATGTTCACTATTTTAGAAGGGGGATGTTCTAGCAACATTGAGTTAGTGGTGGATAATTCAATAGCTGATGAGCAAACCAGTGTTGCAAATACATTGTATAGGTTCATAGGTTCATAAGTAGGTACTAGGCTATCGGCCCTGGGGCCTATATAAGCCTAGCCAAAAATGTTCCCTGGCTTTCGCCACCCAAGAAAATTATTTTCCTGCACCCCTGTCAAGCAGTGCTGCAGAAATGATCATCGGGTTGAATTTTCTGTTTCCCATCCATCATGAAGATTTTTCTTAAAGAGGGCCAATGACGAGCTTTGCTTGACATGAATGAGTAGTTTGTTCCATAGTATGGGAAGTCTTTGGGACAGGAATCTATCCCTCCAGCATGTTCTGTTTATTGTAGTGACAAGGTTTAGATCCCTGGAGCATGAGGTTTGGAAAGATTGGGATTTCTTTAAGTGTAGCATGTCCAACAACTCTGGGTTTGACATAGCTTTGTATGTTAGGCAGAGATCACCTCTAAGTAGGTGATATACGATGGAGTAAAGCTGGAATTATTGGAGATGGTCTGTGTATGGCATCTGTTTGAGGCTGGTAATCCTCTTAGTGAGGTATTTCTGTGGTCTTTACAATTGTTGTACGTTTCTTTTGAGATACATGCCAAATGTGGCATTGTACTCTATAATGGGTCTGATGAGGGATGGGTAGAGAGGAACAATGACCTCCTTTTTTCTAGAGGAGAAGGCTTTTGTGATGAGGTGTGCCACATAGAAGGATTTCCTGACTACTGTGGTGATGTGGTTATCAAAGGAGAGACTACTGTCCACCTGTGTCCCGAGGTCTCTTATCACACTTTCAGTGTTTAGTGAGCTCCCACCTATGTGATAGTTCATGGGTACCAAGTTTTTCCCAAAGGGGATGACAATGCACTTCTTGGCATTGAGCTTGAGGCCATGACTTTGATAACAAGCATCTGCCTCTGTGAGGCTTTTTTGTAGAATGTCTACATCATTAGGTGATTCTATTATGTCTCCCAGTTTGCAGTCATCTGCGAACTTTGTTAGCCAAAGATATTCTGTGTTGGCCTGCACTTCAGAGAAGTAAATGCAGAACAGGAGAGGACCCAGGACTGAACCCTGTGGTACTCCACTCGTCACTGGTCTGATGTCGAACTTGGGGTCGGCTACTTTTACTGTGTGGGTTCTGTCAGTGAGCCAGTTGGCCACCCATCTTGTGAGATAGGGATTTATGCCTAGTTTAGTGGTTGTAAGGTATTGGGTTGTACCTTAATATTTTCCAGTATCTTAAGAAATGAAGAGTGGGAATCCTGGGGCATGGTGGGGGATCTGTAACAAGCTACAACCTGGATTGCAGCCTTGCCCAGTGTTAGTTGCACTTGGATAATTTTGGATGCATTATGTTGAGCAACTAGCCTGGAGGTGTGGATATCCTTAGTGAATATGAACACACCTCCACCTTTAGTGTTTCGGTCCAGGTTAGGTGGCCGAAAGGTGCGGTATGAATTATAGCCTGGTAATGCAGGGGTGCTCTCTGGAGCCTTGAATCAGGTCTCTGTCACTGTGCAGATGTCGATGTTCTCCATTTTAAGGAGTGCCTCGAGTGAGTGCATTTTGAGGTTTAAACTTCTAGCATTGAGTAGCATTACCCTCAGAGTTTGCTTGCTTGTACCTGTTATGGTGGTGAATTTAGCATTTGAACCTTGCCAAAAAAACTATGGCACTATAGGGGTGGCAAGAGCCTTAGCCAGTATTGGGAATCCCAGGGGCAACAGATGCAGGTCATCTCTGGCAAAGCATCGTGGTCTGTCGACCATGTCGTCCCAGGCAGACAGATACTGGATCCCCTTAGAATGACACCAGAAGCTTAGCCAATTGTTGAAGTCAATAATTCTGTCCTTGTACTGTGGTATCATTCTGGGCAATGGCAGGATGTTACTCAGGGCTAGGGTCATACCTGTCTGGGCTACAAGATCCGAGAGCTCCTCCATGTCTCTTTTCATGTAGTCCAGGGAGGTACATCTCAGGTAATTCACACCAACATGGACAATGACAGAGTCACATTTGCACTTGTTGTGGAGTGACCTGACTGCATGTGTTATGTGGCGGATCCTGACACCCAACAGGCAGCTGACGGTAATTTTCTCCTTGTTTAGCCTGGTGAGTGGGACATTAGTGCGCTTGATTATAGAGTCGCCTATGACTAGTGTGTTGGGTACATTGTTTTGCCTTATGGGCTGAGGATGAGTGGCACACTGATTTTGTGGGCTATGTGTCATTTGGGTAGTATTGGGGGTGGTGTTTGTCTGTGTTTCAGCTTGAGAGGTCTCTGTTGCTTGGGCAATTTTTTATCGAGAGCCTCTGTGAATGTGTGTGTGTGTGCTTTGTGTTTTATGTGTGGGTTTTTGTAGTGTGGGTTTTGAAGGACTATGTGTTGAGTGTGGTGTGGTGCAGGTGTTAACCTTCACCTCTTGACTGTCTAGTCCAGTCTTGGCTGGAGAGAGCTTGGCTTCCAGTTTGGCTATATAAGTGCATCTCTCACAGGTTGTAGTGTTGGGTGGCAGGAGGAGAAGGTTTCAGTGTACATGAGGCAATTGCTACATTGCCCCAAGATGCCCAGATTCATCAGGTGGACAGGAGAAAACACTGGGAGCTGACCCCATGGATATGCCTGGATAGGTATTTATTAATTTAAGTACTAAGAACTGTTTTCCTCTTGACAAGTGAGAAAAGTCAAGTGCTGTAGTAATTTGTAGTTTATTTAGTGCTTATAATGAGTTCCGAGCAAGTGCTGAGCACAAGGAGACAGTTTTGAGTGCTGAAACTAAAAAAAAAACTGGCTAGTTCTAGCTAAAACTAGCTACTTTTAGCACCAATCCCAAGAAGAGAAGCAGGCCATGGCCTGTTTGGTGAGCCACAATTTTGTCCCCCAGATAATGCAAGGGTCTGCAGGGCTATAGCCTTTTTCTGGTAGATGCCTTGAATAGCAAACAGACCAATCAGGTATGTTAAGCGCAGACACTCACTCTCCAACCAGAAAGAGTCAGGAATCAATGCACTCTGCTCCTACTCTCACTGGGATCAGAATATAAGCAGAGATTCTACGCTGTCACCTATAAAGCAGTTATTAAGCTTTCTGGTGATCAGCAGTCTCCAGGAAATAATGTAACTGCACTCCTTCTCTCACCAGGAGAAAACAGAAGCACTAATCCCAAGATGACTACTGAGAGGCAGAATGTGGGCTCTACAATAACAAGTGTTCTTGCATTAGTTGGTTAAAGATAAGATGAAAAAAATGGTTTATCCTAAACACTGCGGTGTGCACTAGAGGAATTAGATGTGAAAGTAGGTAACTTAAGTTTTACCTGTCTAAAATTTAAGTTTTAGTGGAGAGTCACTATTTTTAAAACAGCAAGATAGATTGAAAGGGGGTGGTCACTTTTGCATTCTGGTACTATAACAATAAGTGAGAAGGTCACTGAAAAACCAATCAGTAAAAACAAAATGAAAACTCGAGCAAAGCTAGAACCTCCACTGAGTGACCTCCCAAACCTCTTGTATCAGAGGCAAATGGGATATATGCAAATGACCCTTATGAACATCAGGTGTTTCAGCTAATTGGCAATTCTGAATGCCCATGACTTGTTTTGTCATTTTAATGGACAACTGACAAATACAGTTTAAAGAAAACAAATCACAGTATGCAAAATAGAAAAAGGCAGTAAAGTAATACAAAACACAACAAATAAAAAGCAAACTAACATTTCCCTCACAACAAAATGTAGCAGAATCTGGGTGAGCCTTTCCAATAAAGTGTTAAAAAGTTTTATTTTACCCCTTAAATAGAAAGTTTAGTTCCTAGCGCCACTCCCTCAGTTCACAGATGATTAACCTTAGCTGACCTGTTGTAACTTATGTGTGACTCCTTTACTGACCTCTTCTAATTTCTGTCTGATTCACAAGAGAAAGGCTGCGGTCTCTTTTCAAGTTTTAGTATGCAGTTAAAAGCAGAATACAAGTAAAACACAGTGTAAAAAAACAAATTACAGTATACAAAATAGAAAAAGGCAATAAAGTAATACAAAACACAGCAAATAAAAAGCAAACTTACCTTTCCCTCACAGCAAACTTGGGTGAGCCTTTCCAGTATAAGCAATGCTTTTAATGTTTCTGATCTCAAGGTCACCACGACACATAGGAATAGTGGTAGTAATATTATATTATGTTCCAATATGCAGATACATTCACTTAAAGCAACTATTAAAGCAATTAGATTTAATACTACAGCTGGCCCTGTTAAATATAGTTGGCCTTTTGTTATCTAAGGCCCTTCAAAAAATGATGAAAAGCCTTACCTGCCTTCTTTAGACTACCCTGTACAGTGACTGTGTTTGAAAATTTGGAAAAATCCATAGTGATTTTGATTTCAAAAGGTAAAAGTTATGGTACCACTTCTAACTTTTACCCAGCAAGCCTTACAAGCACAATTGGGAAGGTATTTGAGAGAACATTTTATTATTACTATCTGTTACTGATAGACAGGTAAATGAGATTTTACAGCATGGATTCATACCTAGAAGTTCTTGTCTAAGCATCTTTATTGAATATTATTGGTAAGCAGCAGACTACCTGTGTAGCAATTAATTGAATAAATCACAGAGCGTGTAGCTCTTACATTTATATGAAATATTCCACCTATACTTAGGTTCTCATTGGATAAACCCAAATAATATGGGAAACTGGAAGGTGTTTCTCAAGAAATATCATGGGCTGATACATATAGAAGATTATAAAAGACATTTTACAGGGAGTCAAACAGGAAGGATCCTCCCATGATCCTTGCATGGAGCATACGTCCCAGTCTTGTGGGTGGTGGCTACAGTTCTTTTGGAAGAGGTAAATTAGAAAATTCTATTTACAGTACTCAAAGAACACACACACATACTCGCATACACACACACACACACACACACACACACACACACACACACACACACACACACACACACACACAAAAACAAACGTGCGCACACACACACACACACACACACACACACACACACACACACATACAGGCATATACATTTAGTCAAGGCAGATGGAAAATAGCAGTACACTAAAGTCATACATAATTAGTATTGTATAGAAAATTCTATTTACAATGCTGAAAGAATGCATGTATATGTGTACACATGCAGACATACACACACTCACATACACTCACACAAATATTTAGTCAAAGCAGATGGGAAGAAGCAGTTGGCTAAATTCATACATAATTGATATGGAATACATATTTTTTTCCATTTACTATTCACAATTAGCAATGCTAAAGGTAAGAATCAGTCTATGTCATATACATTGTTGAGATTTTTTATGTTATTTTAAAAGGTTCTTACAAGTAGCAAGCTGTTTGTTTATGAAAGCAATTTAGTTGATTTTGTTAGGATGAGTTTGTTTGTTACAAATAGTCCATGTCGGAGGAAGTATGGCTGCTTTAGTAGCACTCCACCACCCAAGCTCTTCATTTGAAGAGCAAAAAAATAAAGTCTACTCCTTGTATTGGCGCACCAATCAGGTGGCTAGATAAATGCCCACTCCCACCAGTTGCTCTTCAATGGAAGAACAAAACAAACAAACAAAACCAAACAAACAAAAAGGTCTGTGATCTGGTACCTGGGGCACCTGAGATGCAGGAGCCAATCAAGTACCATTTCTATGCCCTGCCCTTCCCCTCTTTCCTTAGATTTTAAAAAGCAAACAAACAAACAAAAAAAAGAAAAAAAAGTCTGTTTTTTTTTCTTTTAAACTGTAGAAAACTGCTTGTTATGAATCTAGCAAGCAGTTGCTATAGTTTAGAGCCTCATTGGGCTAGTTTAAAAAAAATGAAACCAATGTTTCTTTTACTTTTCAACTCTAGCAAACTGCTTGCTGCCAGAAGCAAGCAGTTGCTACAGTTTAGACCAAACACACAGAGCATTACAGCACTCAGGTTTGACAGAAAATACAATACTGGATTTTCAAAGCCAGTATGCAATAAAGAGCAATTTGGATAATGGCGGGATCACATGGCCGATCTGATTGCACCCAATAAAACCTTACACCCTTGGTGGTTGTCCCCTTTGCCCCACCCTAGATATTATACTGCAAGTTGGTACCTTTTGAAAGAATAAAAAATACTGAAGTTTACACTGGTGCAATTGATGCTTTTGAAAAAGACTTTTCTGTAGATGTTATGTTCTAGATTTAAGTAAGGCATTTGCTTCTGTGCCCCATAATAGTATTTTTGACATTACAGAAAGATTGAAAATGGACAGATCCATTATTGTGTAGGTTGCAAACTGAAATCATGAGTGAATTTACCAAATCAGGCTTAGTGATAAGTATGCAGATGAAGTTATTGTAAGCATAGGTGCTTTGCAAGGATCTGTGCTGGGGCCTTTTCTGTTTATTCATTTGATATGCTCCATTCCTTTCTCACTTCATGTATGGCTCAGCAAATATACTTATGGCATAAAGATTGGGATAGCAATGACAGACATTACTGATCAAAGTTTCCTGTAGTGGTATGTGGATGATCTGTGTTGCTGTCCCATGGTTTAATCATGTTATTTAATCCCAGAAGTATAAAGTCATTCATTTCAGGGCATTAAGACACGGGTGTCCTTATGCAGTAGGCCATGAATTTATTCCATCAGCTACCAGTGTGTTAAGGATCTTTGGATCATGACTGAAAAGGGTCTGATGACCAGTCTAATTACCCAGTTAACAAAATGAA
>NC_056732.1:415994736-416007236 GCF_019279795.1 Protopterus annectens
TGCCTTTGTGGGGATTAGTGTCACAAGCCTTGGCTAAGTCTAGGTAGGCTGTATACACAAGATTTCCCCTCATCAAGGGCCTTGGTGACTGTCTTGAAGAAGTCCACCAGGTTTAGCAGGCATGATCTCCCTTTGACAAATCCAAACTGAACTGGATCCAAGTGTTTGGAGATTACCAATATCCTTTTTGATAAGATCAATGATGATTCTCTCCATGGCCTTACAGATAAGGCTAGTCAGGCTAATTGGTCTACAGGTCCTGGGGTCACCTTTTTGCAAGAGGATAACAATGGCCTTTTTCCACTCAGCTGGCATGAAGCCAGTGCTTAGACTATGACTGAAAAGAGTACCCGATGGTGTTGCTAATTCTTGTTTGAGCCCATGTAGGACACAGCCTGGGATGTTATCAGGTTGCATGGATGCTGTGTTTTTGACCTTAGAGAGGGCATTTATGAACTGCTCTTTAGAAATACAAGGTAGGGGCCATGTGGTAGGGATGTCATGGGGTACATGTGGCAGGGACAGGGGAGTGAAGTTTTCACAGAAGTTGTCGGCCAACAGGTTAGCTATGTCCACGGGCTCAGTGTATGTGGTATCATTAACTACCAGTTTGGCACAAATCTTTGCCTTTCCTTTTAGGTAATGGATGTAACTAAAGAATGACTCATGGTTATCCTTGGCTGAAGAATCTAATTTGGATTCATAGTTAGCTCTGGAGGACTTTACAAGAAGTCTTATTTGCTTGTTTAAACTGAGGAGGGACTGTTTCCAGTTTAGGGCTTGCTCCCTCTTACTCTTAGACAGCAATTTCTTCCTCTTATTGTAAAGCCGGTTAATGGCTGTTGTCAACCAGACAGGTTTGCTCTTCCTTGAGGAGCTTGTTTTGGTCCTATCACATATGGCTAAGTCAATGCAGTTGTTCATGTGTTTGTAAAAAGCATTTATGTAGAACTTGGCATAGTTACCAGTTCCATCTGAGGGCAGAAGTGCAGTGAAACTTTTTATACCATCCTGTAAGAGGTTATAATCTGTTTTAGAGAAGCTTTTTAGTTTAGTTGCTGCTGGGGGTGGGGTGGGGGGAGGTGTGATAGTTACTTTGAATTACACTGAATTGTGGTCCGATCTCACCAGGTAAGACCTCATGGTGGGGGTGCTACAGTGGTCCCCCATATTAGAGAGCACCAGATCCAGGATGTTGGCACCCCTTGTGGGGGTGTCAACTAGCTGGTCCAGGGCATTGGAGTTCATGAAGTTAAGGAATCTTTGGGCAAGTGAGTTTGCACATGAGTGATTTCCCCAGTCAATGGGTGGGTAGTTAAAGTAGAACAAAACCATGGTGTCCGGATGTATCTTGATAGACTCAAGTAGATCCAAATAGGCAAAGTAGGTGTCCTGATTCATGGAAGGGGTCCTGTAGCTGGCAATGACTTGAATAGGTGTCCTACCAACAGTTAATTGCACCTGAAGTATGCTCTCTAACCAATCTGGAGGTGTATTTATCTTTAATGAATATTGATACTCTGCCTCCTTTAGTTTTCATGTCCTCAGTTTGTGGTCTGAACGTGTAGAAGGAGGTGTAGCCTGATATGGCTGGGTACTCTCCTCACCCTTGAACCAGGTCTACATGACTGCACAAATGTCTATGTCTTCCAAGGTGGGGACTGCTTCCAGTGACTGCAGTTTCATATTAATACCCTAGCATTTAACAGCAAAACCTTGAAGTTGTCAAGGCAAACAGAACACAGCTCTGGATAAAGTGCCCCTGATAAGCAAAAGAGCAAATCCAATGAAAAAAACTCCAGAGGCACACCACGACAAACGGAGCCCACCTGATGAAAACCTTTTTATTCACACAAAGAGCATAGAACAATGGCCAGTAAGTGCTTTCACGTTTCTCTGAATGCTTCTTCAGACTTTTTTTTAAGCGCAAAAGTGCTTACTGGCCATTGTTCTGTGCTCTTTGTATGAATAAAAAGGCTTTCATCAAGTCGGCTCCATTTGTCGTGGTGTGCCTCTGGAGTTTTTTCATTGGAAAACCTTGAAGTTGTTTTTAGATGGAGCTTTTACATCAGGAATTTTGTCCTCGAGACACTGCCTAAAAATGACATTTTGGGGGTGGCAAGAGCCTTGGCCAGTAGCCAAAATCCCAGGGGTGACAGATGAAGACCATCTCTGGCAAAGCATCAAGGTCTGTCGATTATGTCATCCCAGGCTGACAGATACTGTATCCCCTTTGAAGGACACCAGAAACTAAGCCAATTATTGAAGTCAATCATTTCCAGTTTGTATTGAGGCATCATCCTAGGTGAAGGTAAAATGCTGTTTAAGGCTAGGGACATACCAGTCTGAGACACAGTTAGAGGGCTCAATCACGTCTCTCTTCATATAGTCCAGAGAGATGTCTCAAGTTGTTTGCACCAACATGGACTATGACAGAGTTATAACAGCACCTGTTCTTGAGAGACTTGAGTGAATGTCTGATATGGTGGATCCTGGCACCTGACAGACAGCTGACTGTGATCTTCTCCTTATCTAGCCTGATGAGAGGGATATCTGTGTGTCTCATGATGGAATCACCATTGACTAATATGTTTGGTTTTGTGTTTTGCCTTCAGGGCTGGACAGGTGAGACACTCATATGTGAGATATGTGTATTGTGTTCTGCAGAGGAAGTATGTGTAGCATGTTTGTGTTTCTGTTTGGAAGGTCTCTGATGTTTCGGTATGTTTCTGGTGAGGACCTCCACATATGTAGGTATGTGGGATGTGGGTTTGGGTGGAGTAGGAGGTGAGGTGTGCATGCTGACAACCCGCTCTTTGTCATATATACTGACTGGTGTGTGAGAGAGCATCAGTTCAAGGTTCTTAATATAGTTGCATCAATCCCATGTTGAGTTTGTGTGGTCTAGGCGTACAGGGTTGTCAGTGAACATGAGGCAGTTACTACACTGTCTCAGGATGCCCATGTCGATCAAGCTGGCTGGAGAAACTGTGGGAAATTGTACATCCATAGTGTTAGGTAAATTTATATGGTCAGGAAGAGAGGTCACACTTAGGAATAGCTAGTGGATGAGAGGTGTGTTGGTACCTTTGAGGCTAGGCTTTTTGTTTTACCTGACAGTAGAGCTGTGCCACAAAAAACCTCTGGAGGACCACAAGCAAAGTGCTAAGGGAAAATTTAGCAAGCAAAATATTTGCTACTATAACCACCAACTGTAACTACGCTACACATACGCAAGCACAGATGCAGGGCTTATATAAAACAAGAAATAATCCTTTTAACTCAAACTAGTGAATAAAGACACAATCTGCGAGCTCTAGTCCAATCATCGTCAATTAGATGGGACCCAGACAGCACTCTCCTCCCACAAGGGTAGAAAGAGCCTCTCCAACAAAGATGGCTTGGATTTGACAGTCAGAAGTTACAAAATAGACCCAGAAACAGCAAGTCTGCAACTGGTCTATGCTACAGCCAAACTAGTACAGTATGCAATAAAATGTGGCCCAAGACAGTTCTGACAATTCAAACAGACCGTAGAAAAATACAAATTAAGAGTGCAATATAAGAGCAGAAACAGGCACTTGTAGTTAGTTGGAAGCAATTGATGCCTCAAATCTGTCAGTATCTCAGTGAATAGCTCAGGTGATTAAAGACTATCTAGATTCTGTAAGACTGAATCAAGCCTATGCCAAATAGTGCAGAGGTGTTTGAAATTTAAAGTATTTAAAATCACAGTCACAAAAAACAGTATAAAGCAGCAATACAGTAGAATCAGCTGAATAGAGTGTAATTTTTTGTCAAGTAGAAAGGGAGAAAACAGTTATAGCAATTGCAAAAATATACTTAAATCAGCTTTGTATGTCAGATGGTGTTAGAAGTAATCCAAGCCAGGCAACCAGGAAACTCTAAGATAACGATCATGTTTCATTGAATCCTGAGACGATGGTGTTAGAAGTAATCCAAGCCAGGCAACAAGGAAACTCTTAGATAGCGATCATGTTTCATGGAATCCTGAGATGATGTTGTTAGAAGTAATCCAAGCTAGGCAACAAGGAAACTCTTAGATAGCGATCATGTTTCAAGGAATCCTGAGACTCAGACTCCTTTATCTCTGTAAAAACATAACCTAAAGAGTTTAAGGTTTTTATAACAGAGGTGTGATGCATTTCTTATGAGAAAAAAATCCAGTAGGATAACAATTTTAACGTAAGAAGGTTAGTCCTACCCACTAATATAGTTTGACTTATGTCTGTAGCAATTTTAATTTTCGATTTGTTAACTGGGCGGTAGGAGCTGATCTTGCGATCCTTTTTCTGCCACAGTCTGAGTCATGGATGTTACTGGCAAGTGGTACAAACATGTTAACATATAGTTATTGCACTATTCTTCTCAAAACACATTACAAATTGTTAATTTATTATTTAGACTGACAGTTGCATCTAAGTCAAATAAAATTAAAAGTTCCTGTGATTTATTTTATGAAACAGAAAGTTGATTCTCTAAAGTTTTTACTAAGTCTTAGAAGAATCCTAAAAAAATAGTATTGGTTGCGGCATTATATAATGTTTCATTTATACTTGTGGAATTAATACAAAGCAACCCTGCCTTATCCTTATTAAATGAGTATCATATTATTCTTGCATAGTTCTCATTATGTTTATAAATGCTTTAATTGAATCTAATGCATTTGAGATAGTTAAAATTAACTCATTCATGTGTATTATAAACTTTAGGCTTACGTTTTGTATATCTATGTGTCTGATATTAGAATCAAGATTGATAACCATTAATAAAGGGTTAACAGATAATATAAATTAAGACAGAAATAGTGGGCAGACCCGCCATACCCATGAGGATTACCTTATAATAAGAGATAATTTACTATTTAGTTTTAAAGAAAATATTGAAAGCTCAATGTATTAATAAGATAACCTATTTCTTGAGGGAGCCTAAGAATTTCCAATGAAAGTATGATTCATTTTCTTTTGATCTTTTCTGTCTTTCAGCTTTTCCTGCTTAAGGGTTGCCACAGTGGAACTCTGGTCTGCTAATGATAGGCAGTGGATTTTTATGGTGCAGAGTTGCCAGCTTGACACCCAACCTTCAAAGATGGCACACTCATTCATGCACACACCTACCTGCCTGTCTTTAGACATCACTCAACCATGGGGAATTACACAGACTCCACACAGAAGGCGCCCCAGCAAAGAATTGAAAGGGAGAACCTCTTGCTGTGAGGCAACAACGCTAACTGCTGCACCACCGCGGCCATTCTTTTGATGCCAGCCTAAAATCAGATTTATGCTTTTTAGAGTTATGCTAAACATTATGTTTTCTTCCAGAAGCTAATTATCTAAAGTCAAATCTTTATTAAGTCAGAAACCAAATTGGTAGTAAGATCAAAAGTATTTTCTTAACATTTCAGTAAATAACTGTTTACAGTGACTTGTGTACTTTACAATTTGTATTTAACAGTGAAACTGGTTGATAGTTTTTGGATCAATACTACCTTAGCATTGATAAAACAGTGATCTTTCTTTCCATCTGTTGTGAGAGAGATAAGTAAATCGAGTACCTAGCAGAATAGTATTTCAGAGAAAGTTATATAAAATTTGTTATGCAGAAGAGTTTGGCCAGGTGCTTTATTTGTTGTTAGTTTATTATAGGTTCATAGGTTCATAGGTAGGTACTAGGCTATTGGTCCAAGGGTCTATGTAAGGGTAGCCAACAAGGCTCCCTGGCTTACACCACCCAAGAAAGTAATTTTCCTGTGCCACTGTCAAGCAGCGACACAGAAGTGATCCCCGGGGTGTATTTCCTATTTCCCATCCATCCACTCATCAAGATTTTTCTTGAAGAGTGCTAAAGAAGAACTTTGCTTGACATAGATGGGTAACCTGTTCCAGAGTATGGGAAGTCTCTGGGACAGGAATCTATCCCTCCAGCATGTCCTGTTTATTGTGGTGACAAGGTTTAGGTCCCTAGAGTGAGTAGCTCGGAGGGATTAGGATTTCTTTAGGTGTAGCATGTCCAACAGCTCTGGGTTTGACATAGCTTTATATGTTAGGCAGAGATCACCTTGGAGTAAGCGATATGCTATGGAGTAAAGCTGGAGTTTTTTGAGATGGTCAGTGTAGAGCATTTGTTTGAGGCCAGTAATCCTCTTTGTGAGGTATTTCTGTGGCCATTCCAGCTGCTGCAGATGTCTTCTGAGGTACATTCTAAAAGGGGCATTGTACTCTATAATGGGTCTAATGAGTGTCGAGTAGAGGGGAACAATGACCTATTTTTTCATGGATGAGAACCCTTTTATGATGAGGTGTGCCACGTAGAAGGACTACTGTGGTGATGTGACTATCAAAGTAGAGACTACTGTCCTCCTGGGTCCCAAGGTCTCTTATCACACATTCTGTGCTAAGTAGATTGCTGCCTATGTGGTAGTTCATGGGTATGGAGTTTTTACCAAAGGGGATGACACTGCACTTTTTGGCATTGAGCTTGAGGCCATGGTTCTGACACCAGGCATCTGTCTCAGTGAGGCCCTTCTTTAGGATGTCCACATCATTTGGGGACTTGACTATGGCTCCTAGTTTGCAGTCATCTGTGAACTTCATTAGCCAGAGGCCTTCTGTGTTAGCCTGTACTTCAGAGAAGTAGATACCAAACAGGAGAGGTCCCAGGACAGAACCCTATGGTACTCCACTTGTCACTGGTTTGAGGTCAGATTTGTAGTCTGCAACTTTTACAGTGTGGGTTCTGTCAGTGAGCCAATTGGCAACCCATCTTGTGATGTAGGGATTTATACCTAGTTTATAGGTTCATAGGTTCATAGGTTTATACTAGGCTATCTGCCCTAAGGCATTTATAAGCCTAGCCCAAATTTTTGTGGCTTACGCCACCCCTTATATGAAAAAATACTGTGCCCATTAGTTTGTTGTGCCTCTGTCCAGCAGTGACACAGAGATGATTCCCGGGATAAACCTACGATCTCCCATCCACAGGTCTAGATTTCTCTTGAACAGAGTCAGCGAGGTGCTCTGCCTCACATGGACCGGGATTTTATTCCACAGCATAGGGAGTCTCTGAGTGATAAATCTATCCCTCCAGCATGTCCTATTTATATCCGTGCTAAGGTTTAAGTCACTTGCTCTAGTGGTTTTGGTGGATTTGGATTTTTGAGGTGGAGCATGTCCATTAATTCCGGGTTGGACATGGCCTTGTATGTCAGGCACATGTCACCTCTGAGCAGACGGTATGCGACTGAATAGAGCTGGAGTTTCTTCAATCTGGCAGCATATGACAGATTTTGGAGTCCCTTTATCCTTTTGGTGAGGAACTTTTGGGGTCTCTCCAATTGCTGCAGATGTCGGGTGAGATACATCCCGAATGGGGCATTGTACTCGATCATTGGTCTGATAAGTGAAGAGTACAGGGGAACAATAACCTCACTAGATCTGGATGTGAATCCCTTCATGATCAGGTGGGCAATGTAGAAGGTCTTTCTAACCACTTTAGCAATGTGAGTGTCAAAAGAAAGGCCACTGTCAACCTGGGTCCCCAGGTCCCTGATAACCTCTTCTGTGCTTAGTGGATTGCCACCTATATGGTAGCTTGGGGTTACCTTGTTTTTCCCGAAGGGTATGACTATACATTTTTGGCGTTTAACTTCAGGCCATGGCTCTGGCACCAGCTATCTGTTTCCGTGAGTCCCTTCTGAAGGATATCCGTGTCTGATGCACTTTCCACTATGGCGCCCAGTTTGCAGTCGCCTGCAAACTTTGTCAGCCAAAGTCCTCCTATGTTGGCCTGTACTTCTGAGAAGTAGATGCCAAACAATAGGGGCCAAGGACCGAGCCCTGTGGGACACCACTTGTGACCGGCTTGGAGTCTGACACAGCGCCAGCAACTCTAACCCTGTGGGTTCTGTCCTTAAGCCAGTTTGCAACCCATCTTGTGACATATGGGTTTACATTTAAGCTGGTAAGTTTTTCTACAATACCCGAGCTGGGTATTGTGTCGAAAGCCTTTGCAAGGTCAAGGTAGTCTGTATGGACTGCCTTTCCTCATCAATGGCCTTGGTGACTGTTTCGAAGAAGTTGACCAAGTTCAAAAGGCATGATCTTCCCTTGACAAAGCCAAACTGGGTCGGGTCTAATGTCTGCAAGTCCCCTATATCTTTGTTTATGAGCTCCATTATGATCCTCTCCATAGCTTTGCAGACTAGACTTGTTAAGCTTATGGGGCGGTAATTACCAGGGTCCGTAGAGGCGCCGCCTTTGTGGAGTGGGACAACAGTTGCCGTACGCCACTCCTTGGGCACGTATCCTGTGGTAAGGCTGAGATTAAACAGCTGCCTTATGTGCGGGTTTAATTCCTCATTTAGCTCGTGTAGCACACAGCCGGGGACACCATCCGGTCCCATTGATGTGAGTTTAGCTATAATTCCAGAATGGAGGATGGTGTCAAAAGCCTTGGTGAGGTCAAGATAGCCTGTGTGAACCACCTTACCGTCATCTATGGCTTTGGTGACTGCCTCAAAGAAGTCGATCAGGTTCAGGAGGCATGATCTGCCTTTCACAAACCCGAACTGGGTGGGATCCAGAGTTTAGAGGTTACCAATGTCTTTGTTTATGAGTTCCATGATGATACGTTCCATGACCTTGCAGACCAGGGTCGTCAGGCTAATAGGGCGATAGTTCCCAGAATCAGTGGTGGCTCCCCCTTTGTGGAGTGGGATAACTGTTGTTGTGCACCATTCAGTGGAAACAAAGCCTGATGCAAGGCTATTATTGAACATGGTGCTTAGGTAGGGAGCCAGTTTGTTCTGAAGTTCGTGTAAAACGCAGCCTGGGATGTTGTCCAGTCCCATGGATGCTGTGTTTTTGGCTTTAGAGAGTGCAGCTTTTACCTGCATAGTTGTGATTACAGGGACTCTGCCTTCTTCCTGAATAGATATGGGCCCTTTAGGGGGTGAGGGGGGTAAAGTTAGCACTGAACCTATCTGCCAGGATGTTGGCAATATCAGTAGGTTCAGTACTTTTCGTGTTGTTGTGATGTAACTCAGAGCAGATCTGCATGTTGCCATCAAGATTCTTGAAATAGCTATAGAATGCTTTGTGGTTGTCCTTAGAATTAGTGGAGATTTTGTTTTTGTAGCTAGCTTTGGAGGATCTTATAAGGGATCTCAGCTTCTTACTGAGGCTGACCAGGGAGCTCCTCCACTCATGGGATTTTACTCTCTTTTGCAACAGTTTCTTCCTTCTGTTGTACAGTTTGTTTATGGCAGGGGACCAGCAGATTGGCTTCCTCTTTTTTGGAGGATAGTGTCTTGGTTCTGTTTGGGATAGCATGATCCATGCACTTGTGTAAGTGCTTATAGAGTGCATTTGTGTAGGATTCAGCAGTTGTAACTGTATTGTCCATCTGCATGGGTGTCACCACTTCTGTCTTAACAAGCATTAAGTTGGCTTTGGAGAAATTTTTTACCGTGGTTTGCTTAATGGGGGTTGGGTCAGGATATGGATATCAAGGGTGATTAGCTTATGGTTGGATCGGACCAATGAGGAGTTGACTTCAGGTGTGGAACACTGGTCACTCATGTTGGTAATGACTAGGTCTAGGATATTGTTGCCCCTGGTGGGGGTGTGGATATGTTGATCCAGGGCATTGAAGTTTATGAATTCCAGAAAGCGTTGAGCTAAGGAGTTGGTACACAAGTAGTTTTCCCAGTTAATGGTGGGGTAGTTGAAGTCACCCATTATTAGTGTGTTTGGTTGAACCCTAATATTTTCCAGTACATCAAGAAAAGAGGAGTGGGAATCCTGGGGCATGGTGGGGGATCTGTTGCAAGCTACAGTTTGGATTGCAGTTTTGCCCAGAGTTAGTTGCACTTGGATAACCTCGGATGCATTATGCTGAGCATCTAGCCTGGAGGTGTGGATATCCTTAATGAATATGGACACACCTCCGCCTTTGGTGTTTTGGTCCAGGTTACATGGCCGAAAAGTGTGGTATGAGTTATAGCCTGGTAGTGCAGTGGTGCTGTCTGGAACCTTAAACCAGATCTCAGTCACTGCACAGATATCGATGTTCTCCATTTTAAGGAATGCCTCGAGTGAGTGCATTTTGAGATTTAGACTTCTAGCATCGAGTAGCATTACCCTCAGTTTTTGCTTGCCTGTACCTGTTACGGTGGTGAATTTGTCATTTGAACTTCCTAAAAAAGGCACTATAGGGGCTGCAAGAGCCTTAGCCAGTATCCGGAATCCCAGGGGCAATAGGTGCAGGCCAGGTCTGGCAAAGCATTGTGGTCTGTTGACCATGTCATCCCAAGCAGTTGGGATAAGTAAGTAACTGTTAAGTGGGGTAAGTGCTGGTAAAATGGAGTCTTCTTCCCAAATTGGCTTCTTTGAATATTAACATGGTAAGTTTTTTCCAGAAAATCCCATTTTCTTTGTAACTAAGGTATCTTTTTGATCAATTGTACTATAAAACAGAAAAAGCATACTTTATGCATATGTGATCTGTAACATTATGGCCATTTAATGTAATGGTTTTAATAAAATTCCAACTCTGCTCTTGTGATAGAAATGATGGAAATAATTTATCATCCCAATTGTCTGAAAAATATTTTTCCCATATATCAGGTGCATTAAACTATTAACTGCTTTTGAGTTTTTGAATTATTTTTCTCATACCTATCAGGGCTAATTATGCAGAGGATTTTTAAGATTTGTAACATTTCATGAACTTTTCTCATGTTTAAAAAAACAAAATGCAACACTTACACCAAAAACAGAATTAATGTAGTACAGTAGGTGACCCTTATACCTATTCCTACCATTAACCAAAATACCCTGAAACAGAAAAAAAAAACATATAAACATGCATACACATAAATCCAGTTCTTGGTCCATAAATTCATATCTTTCAAGTCTTCCTTCTACTACTTCAGAGAAATGAGTGCCAGTGTGGAGAAATCTTAAATACGTTTCAGTCACTTCTTTTCAGTTTCCTGCACTGAAATGTAAGGTAACAAGAGCCTTTACATGTTAATTCTGAAGTATCTGGGTATTTGAATCTTGATGGTATTCTTTGTTGCTACATTTTCTTTCTGATCTTGGCAAATGATTTGTGTTTAATAACTATTTCAGTTGAAAAAAATCTTGAAATATCTAGGTAATGGTCTGGTGAAAGCTGAATCATCTTCTTTAAATGGATTCCTGGGTAATTACATTGTTATCAGTTATGGAATTTATCTTGGTAATCACAGCTACATTGACACCTTTCTTACATGGACCTATTATGTGAATAATGTCAAATTTTATAGTCAGTTGAGTGGTTACTGAGTCATGAATTAAGATATGGGCAAGTATCTCATGAACCATAATATCTAAACTTTAAGAATTGTGTTAATGTTCTGACAACCAATAAAATATATATTATATATCTTCTTATTTGTCCCCTACATTCTAGCTGTTTATCACATACCTGCTGCTGACTTTTTCCAAATAGGTGATACATTATTATTTTTAATTTCTGTAGAGCTATTGTTAAGTCGTTTCTATGGATCAGCACTGGAAACCATAACAGTTTGGATATATTTCTCAAAATAATTTATAATCATCTATTTTTCCTATAAACTGTTTCAGATATTTATGTTCAGTGTTTGCACAAGGTGAAATGGTTTGTTTCAGCATTATTGCCTGGGTTTATGTGGGTATTCATAACTGAGGAAATATCAGAGGTCACGTGTAGTCTTAGAGGTAATATGAGTTCTTCCTCATTGAACCATTATCTCATTTCTGCTTGTGGAGAGACAAATATTTTACTACATATCATATTTCTCCATGTATGCATACTGAAATTTTGCTCTGGATTTGCAGGGCTGTGTATCTGTAGTCTATATTATCTTTTGTTTGTTGACCTTACTAATCCAGGTTCCAGTTTATTCATTGCATCAGTGAAAATGTATTCATTTTGACAGGATAGCTTTCTATTGTTGTGCAACAGAAGTCAGGTTGTACCAACCTGTACATTTTTTGCCTCACATTACTCAGAGGAACAGCTTATCCCCTGAATAAATTCCATTTGACATTGTTGCAACAACAACCACATTTGAGAAACTTATTTGACTTGATATTGTGAGAGTAAGCACCATACGTCAGTTATGATGTCTCTCTTTATGTCTGCTGCCTATGCATTTTGTGTAACAGTTATCCATGTAACTGCTAGACTCATTTTAAAAAGAGAAACTTAAAATTGAGGTTGCCACCTGTCCTTCTTTTTGCAGGGCAGTCTCTTTGGCAGTTGCATCCTATGAAAAAACATGAAAAATGGTGAATGCCCTGATGTTTTTAAGATAAAAAAATATTTTAATGTTTCCTATAATAGTTGCATAAAACAATTGCTTTGTATCTGAAGCACCTTAATACTATATGAAAAAAATAAAAACAACTCATTCCATAACAAGCTTTTATTTTTCTAAAAAAAGTGAAGTC
>NC_056732.1:416012236-416034736 GCF_019279795.1 Protopterus annectens
GAGGGCATGTCTGTAAAATCTGGTTGACTTCTTTGAGATAGTTCCCAAAGCTATGGCTGAGGGGAAGATGATGCACACCACCTACCTTGTCTTGGCCAAAGCCTTCAAAACTATTCCCCACTTGGGCATAATAGATAAACGCTCTCAACTAGGAATCAATCCATAAGTTATCAGATGGGTAGCAACCTGCCTCACTGATAGAATCCACCTAATCAAAATAGGCAAAGGCACCTCAAGCATTAGACCTGTAATGAGTGGCGTATCCCAGGGATTGGTCTTGGGGCCTCTGCTATTTGGGATATAATTCTCTGAGATGAAGGCCAAAACCAGTGGGCTATGGCTGACCAAGTTTTCAGATGACTACAAGCTGGGTGCAGTCATCAGTTCCCCAAGTGATATGGACATCCTCCAAGAGGGTCTCACTCAAACAAATGACTGGTGCCAGAAACATGGCCTTAAGCTCAATGCCAAAAATGCATTATCATCCCCTTTGGGGAGAGTGATGTTCCCACATATTATCACATCAATATCAACATCCAAAGCATGCAATCAGTCGTGAGGGATTTAGGCACCCAGGTTGATAGCAACCTGACTTTTTACCACCATGTTGCTTCCATTGTACAGAAAGCTTTCTACGTGGCCCACATCATAAGTAATGGTATCTCATCAAGGGACAATGAGGTCATAACATCCCTGCATTCTTCCCTTATAAGGCCAGTTATTGAGTACAGTGCCCCCTTCAGCATGTACCTCACAAAGCACATGCAGCAGCTGAAGAGACCACAGAGGTTCCTCACCAGAAGAATTCAGGGCCTCAAACATCTACCCTACACAGATAGGCTAAAAGCCCTGTCCATCTACTCAGTTTCATACAGAGTCCTCAGAGGTGACTTCTGTCTGGCATACAAAGCAATCTCAGACCCCGCCTTGATGGGACTGCTGCATATCCACATGTCAAGCTCCACTTGTGTAACCTGCATGCGTGACCTCAACCTGTTCTGTGACATCAATAGGACTTGGTGGGTCAGATTTGTGTCCCAGAGACTCCCCCATCTGTGCAATAAACTCCTTCTTCAAATCAAATAGAGTACCTCATTATCCCTTTTCAAGCTTAACCTGAATAACTGGATGGGAAACAGAAAATATACACCTGGGATTCCACCTGTGTCCCTGCTAGACAGCGGCTTTGGGTGCTGACTTGTCTAAACAATGGATAAACTCTTGGCTAGGCTTATAAGGGCCTCAGGACAAATAGCCTAGTAACTTCCTATAATCCTATGATCCTATAATGCAGATGTGGCTGTGTCAAAAGAAAGAAATGAAGAAAAAACAATTAAGATAAAAAATGCTTTTCAGCAGTTAGTGTAATTCACATTTTAATGTTAAACTAAAAACATTATGTAAAAAATAGCAACATACCTTGACAATACAGCAGTGTAGATATTTGATTATTCTCCAAAAATTGTGTTATTTTGCAGTCTCGAGCTCTCTGGATCAAAACAGACATTCCAGTCTTCCCAATATAAGTGCATAAGCTACATGATTACCTTGATATATTGCAAAAAGCCCTATGAGCATTGTGAGTATGCGAATGAGTTGTTACATCATTAGCTTTCCTGAATACCACAACCTGCACTAACTGTAGGGAATGTAAACATGTTGTAAGGACCTACAGGATTACATGTGCATGCCCTAGCAATGTAAGGATGAACATTGAGAAGTGTTACTTGCTAAAGGCTTGCAGGTGTCAATGATTATCAGGATTTCATAGTCTCCTCTCTTTGATGTACATCTACTGAGAGTGTGTTGGAAACTTAACCATATGTTTGAAATTACATTGGCTGATTTAAGAGAGCAGCATTCTGAACATTCAAATGCTGGCTCTATTGACCACAGTTACTGCCCCTTTGTAAGAAATGTTCATATTCAAGGGTAATGTTTTAAGTATTGAAGCAGATAACATGTGCAACAAAACATAAGTAGAATTGGTATGAAGAAAACATAGATAAGAAAATGAGGCACCATAAAGAAAGAGAGGAATATATCTGCAGTGTTTGCAGTCTTTGTTTACTATTGTGTGAATACATAGGTATCCTAATTGTTGATAATATCACAATCATGCAGAATATTAATGGCAAATGAGAAAGGATAACTTTCATAAATTGTTTTTGTTGCACTTTCAATGTGACAGGAAAGGCCACAATATGTGTTTAGAATCAGTCAAAACTTTAAACAACTATTGGAGCAGGATAAGGGATGCATGCTGTCTAGTAGAAATTTAGCAAGTACCTGTAGATGTGGTTGTTACAACCAATTTGTGTTTGTGATGCAAGAAAAATTTCTAATACTTGATCATTTATTTAAAAGTAAGGTGCTTTTGTGGTCTGACAATTGTGCCACATGAAGAATTGTATATGTAACTAATTGTAACACTTGCTCAGCTTTTTATGTGGGAAAACTAAGAAACCCTAAGGAAGAGAATTTATGAGCATGTATATAATATTAGTAACGTGAATAATAACAATTCTCTGTATAAACATTCAGTATGTCAAAGCTTTAAGAAATTTAGTTTTGGTATTTTGGAAATAGTGCCACAAAATCCTAGAGATAGCACTTGGGAAACACTGGAATACAAAGAACTTCTGTGGCAGCTTCACCTTAATGCTCATAATCACCCTGGCAGTAATGGGTGCTTGACTATTATTCCTATGCTTAAAATGAGATTAGCTAAATTATAAATGTTTTTATATAAGTAACTAATGAAATTTGATGGTGTTTAATATCTATTAGTATCCAATGGCCTTAGGTTTGTATTTATTATTTTAGAATTTTTTTGTGATATGTCACTTTAAGACTGTGCTAAGATTTTTATGATGGGTTGTATTTAAATACTTGTTTTGTGGACACTTCCCTTGGTTCTGAGTCCACTAAGAAAGAAGGACAAAAGCTTAATTTGTATCACCATTTATTATACATTGATTTTATTTTACATTGTTTCAGCTACAGTCACCTATTTCTGCACTTATTTTGGTTGATAGTTGTGTTTTGTGCAGTTTAGGCTTGCCTTTTCTGCTTATTCTCCAAAAGGTGTGCTTCTGATAAATATTCCCCTGGATTCAGTAAACTTCCATGCAGGAATAGCTTATTCCTGCATGGAAGGGACTGTTCTCGTGCAGCACAACAGCATGCCATGCATATTCATGAAGGCCTGCTGCTGTGATGTAAAACAGACACAGTTCCATGTATGAGTGCAGGGGGTGTGTCTGAGAGCAGTCCTCTCACAATACACATGCCCCTTGCACACCAGAATTGCTGTACAGCAATTTAAATAGAGCAAAAATGCTTGTAACACCCCCAACCCATCAGGGTAAGAAATCTGGTCAAAGCCATAAGGGACAAAACCATAAGGGACAATCATCCCTACAAAGCCAGAAAGTTGATAGAATAACAGGTTTAGCATAAGTATGAATTTTCGTCAGGGTATGCAGTACACAATGCACACCTCCCAACCCATCAGAGTAAGAAATCTGGACAAAGCCATAAGGGACAATTGTCCCTACAAAGCCTGAAAGTTGATTCCCCCCACAGGTCTTCCAGGTAGGAGAATTGTAACTGCCTGGCAATAAAGGTCTAAATCCTGGACTGGTTGTGTTTACTCTGGTATTGTATGGCTTGACATGCTGCATTCACCAAGATCTGATATCTGAATAGTAATGTTGTGTTAACCATTGTTTCCCACACTGTGCTACATAAAAAATATGTCTAGGAATGTCTGTATAAGAATGTTGTAATTACAAGGTCAGATTGTACAACCAAGAGAGACTTAGAAAACACTGAAGGCAAAGACAGCAGTTTTTTAATAGTTCACCCTGATGAAACACAAATTGTTGTGTTTTTAGCAGACACAGCCATGGTTCCAGTCCTGGGAGTGGTAGTAAGCTGTATGCATACTTTTAATTAGGATTTTGGGAATATGTGTAGAAACAGTCAGGTAATGTTAACAAACATTCCCCCCACAGGTCTTCCAGGTAAGAGAAGTAGAAAGTAGCTATAAGACGATTGAATTATATACTGTGTACAAACATACCACTGGCCAAATGAGGGACATAGGTATTGTAATAATACCTGTAGAGTAGCGATTAGAGCAATGATCATTAAACTTGTGATATACAAGTTGTTAATTGACATCTCTCTCACCCCCCCACCATATTTGCAACAATAATCTAAACACACAAATGAATGGGCATGTTTTACACCAAACCTACTGTTGGGACATATGTCCTATTGTTCAACAAATACTGAAATGTGTTTCTATTAATGTTCCGTGTTGAAATACTATCATCAGTGGCCTGTTGCTATCAATGTAACCTGCATGCCATTGTAATGGCCACTGTGGTTCCATATATACATGTTTTCTGTTTGCTATGCAACTGTTCCAATTCTGTTGTTTTGGATTAATGGGAATATCTATGCATGCTGTTATAACTAATCCTGGATTGTGTTGATTATTATTAACTCACATATGTTCTAAAACTGCAACACCATAGCACATTTGGGAAAGCTAGTCCCAGCTGACCAACCTCTCCCACCTCATCTGGCCATGGCACCAGGCTCCAGCACCTCAAGGACCCACCATGGGACCTCCTCGTCCACTGGTCTTGCACCACCTTCGAGTGGAACTGCCTCAAGGGGTGGGGCTCATCCCCCTGGGAGTGGGTGCAGACAGGATACCATCACCCGAAGCCAGGTCTGGGGATTGATGCGTAGCAAGCTCCAAAGAGTCTGAAGATCTGCTATGCCAGCTTGATAGCTGCATGGCACAATTAGAGGGTCAGCCTGCCCCTCCTGCTCAGCCCCAAGCACAGCCACCTTCGGGGCCATGAAGGTGCAGTGGTGACTGCCCATGGGTAGGGACCTCAGTACCACTGTTTTCATTTGGAAGCTCATGGGCTTTTGATTTCCAAACACCACTCCCCATCCAAGGTGTTTATCCCCAACATGTGTCATATACCTCCCTTGTATGCTGTCTTGTCTGTCTTGTCTGTCTTCCTACCCAATCTACCTCCCCAAATATATCTGCTATCCTTCCCCAGCATCCCACTCTCACCTTAAAAAAGGGCAATCTGTTCCCTCACAAAACATTTCACCCCATACATAGCTATCCAGTTTGCACACGTGTCCACTGGACACATGTAATCTGGTCTAATTGGCTTCACAACATATTATTGTTGTCCTCACCACTCTCTTAGGGGTTTGAGTGTCCAAATATACCTCCAAATTCAGTATATATGCACAGCTGTTGCTGTAGAAGAAATGGACAGCTATGGACCTTCCCTACACCTGTCCTGCACATCCCTAGCTACTTTCCCTATTGTCTTTCCCTCTGCATGCTACCTTGTTCACCACTTTCCTATCATCCCTTTTTTCTTTTCTTTTAAAGAAATTAGCACAGGGGTAAGTGTGTGTAAGCTCTTTTAAGCAGTAATAAGTGGGATTAAGCTTGTTTGCATGGTGCTAAGCAATGCCTACACAAATTAAACACTTTTAAGGCTGTCTGTAAGCATATTTAACTGGAAGTTAGCATTGCTTACCGCCATGCAAACATGCACAAACCCGCATACAACTGCTTAAAAGTGCCTTAATCACTCTGTATCTAACAACCCTTGTTCTGCCCAGTAATAGAATAATCAGCCCTTGCAAGCCTAGAACCCAGAACCCTGCACACAATAGCCACAGCAATTTGCCACTAAGCCATCTGAGCTGTAGATGCATTTGATGGTTTTTCAAACATATCATGCAGCACAGTCATTCAACAGTAGGTAAAATGTATTGATATATGTATACATACGTACACACACACACACACACACACATATATATATATATATATATATATATATATATATATATATATATATATATATATATAGGTGTACTTTCCTACAATGAAAATTCACTTTTTCGAAATGGGAAAGTACATCCCCACTTAAGCAAAAGTGCACTTTAAAGAAAGTGCACTTTTGCTTATGCTCACTAGACTGAACCTACCGCACCACAATGGAGGACATTGAAAAATGGGCTATGTCCTCCACTGTGGTGCGACAGTCACAGACCTTAGGGTTAGGGCATGCGTAAAGATAAGGGAATAGCCCTACTAACTATCCCCTTACACTAACCTGTTCCCTAACCATAAGGTCCGTGACTATCGCACAACAGTGGAGGACATAGCCCAATTTGGAATATCTTCCACTGTCATGCGGTAGTCACGAACCTTAGGGTTAAGGCAAGGGTTAGGGTAAGGGGATGGCTAGAAGGGCTATCCCCTTACCATGACCCGTGCCCTAACTCTAAGGTCCATGACTGCTAGCCCGTTCGCTCTAGGGGGTTCGCAAAAGTGCGCTTTTGTGAAAGTGCACTTTCGCGTTAGTGTGGGTGTACTTTTGAAGTTCAAAGTAGTGAACATTAGTTCTTCAAAAGTACACCCATATATATATATATATATATATATATATATATATATATATATATATAAATATAGGTTCATAGGTTCATAGGTAATTACTAGGCTATCTGCCCATGGGCATTTATAAGCCTAGCCACAGAGTGATGGCTTTCGCCTCCCCATTAGATTAGTAACCTGGGCCTCTGTCAACAGGGCTCCTGAAGTGATCCCAGGTTAGAACATATGATTACCTATTCACTCATCAAGATTTCTCTTGAAAAGGGTCAGAGAGGAGCTCTGTCGAATATGGATTGGGATTCTATTCCAGAGTGAGGGGAGTCGCTGGGACAGGAATCTATCCCTCCAGCATGTCCTGTTTATTGTTGTACGTAGGTTCAAGACGCTAGAATGAGTGATTCTGAGGGATCTCATTTTTTTGAGGTGAAGCATGTCCATTAGTTTAGGGTTTGACATGGCCCTATAGGTCAGACATAGGTCACCTCTAAGAAGATGGTAAGCGACTGAGAAGAGCTGGAGCTTTTTTAGTCGTGCTTCATAGGGTAATTGTTTAAGGCTCTTAATCCTCTTAGTGAGGTACTTCTGTGGTCTTTCTAGTTGTTGCAGGTGTCTAGTGAGGTACATCCCAAATGGGGTATTGTACTCTATTATGGGCCTAATGAGTGAGGAGTAAAGGGGCACAATCACCTCCTTGGATCTGGATGAGAAACCCTTTGTGATCAGGTGTGCCACATAGAAGGATTTCCTGACCGTTTTGGCTATGTGGTTATCAAAGGAGAGCATGCTATCTACTTGGGTACCCAGGTCCCTAATTACTTCTTCTGTACTTAGTAGATTCCCATCTATGTGGTAGTTTGTAGGTACTTTGTTTTTCCCGAATGGGATTACTATGCATTTTTTGGCATTTAGCTTGAGGCCGTGACTTTGACACCAGGTGTTTGTCTCTGTGAGACCCTTTTGCAGGATGTCTGTGTCAGCTGGAGAGTCAATTATTGCACCCAGTTTACAGTCATCTGTGAACTTGGTTAGCCACAGTCCCTCCGCCTTTGCCTGTACTTCAGAGAAATATATACCGGACAGGAGGGGTCCTAGGACTGAGCCCTGTGGGACTCCGCTTGTGACTGGTTTAGAGTCAGACATGGAGCCTGCCACTCTTACTGTGTGGGTTCTGTCTGAGAGCCATTTGGCAGCCCATCTCATGACATAGGGGTTAATATTTAAGCTGGTGAGTTTGTCTATGATTCCTGAGTGTGGGATGGTGTCGAACTCCTTAGCAAGGTCCATATATGCTGTGTGGACCACCTTCCCTTCATCTATGGCCTTGGTGACTGTTTTGAAGAAGTCAACCAAGTTCAGGAGGCAAGATCTGCCTTTAACAAAGCCGAACTGGGTGGGGTCCAGTGTCTGGAGGTTCCCAATGTCCCTGTTAATGAGCTCCATGATAATGTGTTCCATGGCTTTGCAGACCAAGCTAGTCAAGCTTATAGGGTGATAGTTCCCACGGTCAGTTGTGGCACCACCTTTGTGGAGTGGTACGACTGTTGCTGTATGCCATTCTTTGGGTACTTAGCCTGTAGAGAGGCTGAGTTTGAATAGTGATTTGAGATGGGGGGCTAGTTTATTTTGAAGCTCGTGTAAGACACAACCTGGGATAGCATCTGGTCCCATTGATGCTGTGTTTTTGGCCTTTGCAAGGGCTGTCTTTACTTGTGTGTCTGAGATATCTGAAGCGCCACATTCTTCTGGTATGGGTGCTAGCCCCTTTGTTGGAGAGGGAGGGGTGAAGTTTGCACTGAACTTGTCAACCAGGATTTTGGCAATGTTGGTTGGTTCAGTGTATTTATGGCCATTATGCGCTAGCTCGGAGTATATCTGAGAGTTTGCCCCTAGACTCTTGACATAGTTAAAGAAGACCTTGTGGTTATCCTTGGCTATTTTTCTTTCGAAGTTGGCCTTGGATGATTTAATGAGGGAGCGCAGTTTTTTACTGATGTTAATCAGAGATGCCTTCTTATTTTGGGATTTTGTTCTATCTTGCAGGAGTTTCCTCCTTCTGTTGTAAAGTTTATTTATGGCTGGGGTCCACCAGACTGGCTTCCTCTTTTTTGAGGAGTTGGTCTTGGTTTTACTTGGGATGGCTCGGTCCATGCATTCTTGAAGGTGTTCATAGAATGCACTTGTAAAGGATTCTGCCGATGGGTCATCATTTTCCATTTGATTGGGAGCTATGAAACTTCCCACCTCGGTCTTGAGGAGTGTGAAGTTGGCTTTAGAGAAGTTTTTTACCTTGATTTCCTTGACTGGGGAGGGTCGGGATGTGGATGTCCAGTGTGATTAGTTTGTGATCTGATCTTACCAATGATGAGTTTACCTCAGGTGTGGAACATAGGTTCCCCATGTTGATGATGACCAGGTCCAGTATGTTGTCACCTCTTGTGGGAGTGGTGACTAGCTGTTCTAGGGTGTTTGAGTTTATAAACTCAAGGAAGCATTGGGCTAGGGCGTTTGAGCTTGAGTAGTTTTCCCACTCAATTTTTGGATAGTTGAAATCACCCAGTAGCATGATGTTGGGTAGAATCTTCATAATTTCTAATGTTCTCAGGAATGCTGCGTGAGTGTCCTGAGACAAGGTGGGAGATCTGTAGCAAGCTATAAATTGAACAGTCAATTTACCCACTGTCAATTGTACTTGGATGGTCTCAGATTCCACGTGCTGTGCTACTAACCTGGAGGTGTGGGTGTTCTTGATGAATATGGATACACCCCCTCCTTTTGTGTTCCGGTCCTGGTTTTGGGACCTAAAGGTATGGTAGGAGTTATAGCCTGGTAGTGCTGGGGTGCTCTCTGGAGCCTTGAACCAGGTTTCTGTCACTGCACATACGTCAATTTCTTTCATACTAAGGAGAGCCTTGAGTCCGTGCATTTTGAGGTTTAGACTTCTGGCATTGAGCAGCATTACCCTCAGTTTTTGTTTATTATTGTTGTTTATGGAGGCGGGTTTATCTTTTGAGCCTTGCCTAAAAAAGGCAGTATTGGGGCGGCAAGAGTCTTGGCCAGTATTCGAAAGTCCAGGGGCGACAGGTGCAAGCCATCTCTGGTGAAGCAACGTGGCTTGTCAAGCATGTCATCCCAGGCTGACAAGTACTGGATCCCCTTTGAATGACATCAGTAGTTTAACCAGTTGTTGAAACTGATCATTTTTTCTTCATATGCTGGCATCATTTTGGGTGAGGGCAGGATGCTACTCAGAGTCAGAGTCATACCAGCCTGGGCTACATGGTCAGAGAGCTCCTCCATGTCTCTTTTCATGTAGTCCAGGGAGGTATGTCTCAGGTCATTTACACCAACATGTACAATGACAGAGTCATATTTGTACTTGTTGTGGAGTGACCTGAGTGCATGTGTTATGTGGTGGATTCTGGCACCCAACGGGCAGCTTACGGTAACCTTCTCCTTGTTCAGTCTAGTGAGTGGGACATCTGTGTGCCTGATGATAGAATCACTGATTACTAGTGTGCTATTTAGCCTTAGGGACTGTTTTTGCTTGGCACACTGACGTTGTGACGTATGTGTTAGCTGGTTTCTGTTGTGGGGTGGGGGTTGCTTGGGTGTATGCTTGGGAGGTGTCTGTTGTTTAGGCAGGTTCTTATTTAGAGCCTCCGAGTATGTTTTTGCGTGTTTCTGAGAGTTGTTTTCTGGTGCAGCTATGGCTGGTCTATGTGAGTCTGGTAATGTGGTGCTAGTGTTGTCCTTCTTCTTGTGACTGGTTGATCCAGTCGTGGGTTGAGAAAGCTTAGCCTCCAGTTTGGCTGTGTAGCTGCATCTCTTGCATATGTTTGTGTTGGTTGGGAGGAGGAGGGGGTTGTCTGTGTACATGAGGCAATTGTAACATTGCCTCAGGATGCCCAGATTCACTAGCTGGACCAGAGAGCACACCTGAAGCTGTCCCTTGAACATGCCTGAATAGATGGCTGGGACTGTATTGCTGATTGGATGAGTAAAGAGCCTTATACTTCCTGAGTATAGGGCTGAAGTGCAAGCTGTAAGCTAGTGCTAGTTTTAGTGTGTTTTAGTAAGTGCCGGTCTTAAATTGCCTTATTCCTAGTGCTGGGTTGAAGTGTTTCAAGTTTCAAGGGAAAAACTGAAGTGCCGACTTCGTGGAGCCTGGAATAGTTTAACCGCAGCTAAACAGCACTGCGCGGTGTGCAAAACCGCGCTAAGCAGTTTTTATACCAGGAAGATCAAAAAGGATAGAAATTAGCCCAAAATGGCCAATGAGCTACAAATTGCTGGGCTGGGACCACTCCTACAGGGACAGATAGGCTGCTCAGAGTTCCCTCTCTCACAGTGAACAAGGAGGCCACCTAACTATCCAAGTATGATATGGGCAACAAAGGAACCTTTACCACAGTCCTGGATTCAGCAAAGCCTGAAAACTGGACTAGACTAGTTCAAAAAGGCAGGAAAACAAGGATTTTTTTTTTTTTCAGAAACAATAGAAATGCAGAGCTTAAATTACTTTAAATACACAGAGGAGGCTAGCGCACTTGAGTGTGTAGCCTGCGACTGTGTTACAGGTAACTTAAATGCAAAAATGACAAACAGTAACTTTTTTTCCAAGTGAAACAAGGAAATAAGTACAGTAAGCAATGCAGATATCACTAGGGATCCACAGAAGCACTGAAAAGCCGCGTTTTAGGTGGAATTAGCATTTCAGGGAAATAACAAGCAAACAAACAACAAGCATACAAACAAAGCTAGATTCAGCAAGCCTGGATCTAGTCTATGCTACAGCAAACAAGGTATATCAATTTCAGTAAGAAACAGTTCAAATATGCAGGCACTATAAGCCTTTAACCAGAAATTCCCAGCTCAGAAGGGCAGAGTCCAGCCTCTCCTCCCACAAGAGTGCAGACCACAAACCTTCTTAATGTAAAATAACTGGCCTGAAGCCCAAGTGCTTAAACCAGAACTAATACACTTTTAGAATAACAGACACTGAGCCCTCAATCAGCAGTTCCCAACTTAGAAGGATGTAAGCTACCTGTGCTGCCACCACAGTGCAGGCCACAAACCTTCCTAATGTAAAACAACTGATCTGAAGCCCAAGTGCTTAATCCAAAAGACTTAGAATGATAGCTACACTTTAATCAAGTTACTACCAAGCAGTAATAAATACAATTGAGTACTTTAAAGAATGCCTGGATTAGTGCTCAAGTTATATAAACAAAGCTTGGATTCAGCAGGCCTGGATCTAGTCTATGTTGCAGCAAACAAGGTGTATCAATTTCAGTAAGAAACAGTTCAAATATGCAGGCACTATAAGCCTTTAACCAGAAATTCCCATCTCAGAAGGGCAGAGTCCAGCCTCTCCTCCCACAAGAGTGCAGACCACGAACCTTCGTAATGTAAAATAACTGGCCTGAAGCCCAAGTGCTTAAACCAGAACTAATACACTTTTAGAATAACATATGCATATATATATATATATATATATATATATATATATATATATATATATACCCCACAAAAACTGCAGCACAAGTAAAAATAAAAAACGACGCAGTGAAGTGAAAAGTTTATTCAAACAACAATCTGTCAAACAGACCAGTTTCGCCACATGGCATCATCAGTGTATGTCCCAATCCAACAGAACTTGATCCTTAAATACATGGGCCCATTTAAAGACCCACGAACTCCAGAAAACACCTCACATAACTATATTGAACAAAAAAAACATGATACTCCCTGAAATACAAAAATACCAAAATATAAAGCATCCATACCAGATATATCAAGAAAAACTTCCACTAAAATAGAGTATACAAATAAATATCAAAAATACCAAAATACAAAGCATCCATACCAGATATATCAAGAAAAACGTCCACTAAAATAGAGTATACAAATAAATATCAACAATGTGTATGTGTGAGAGAATGAAAAAAACATACTATGTCCAAAATAATTATGAATACTAAAATATACATATACATGTACATACCCCCATTTTTACCAATGGTCATTCAAACCAAGCTTGAATAGAGCACCCACATTAACTACCCACATACATTCTTTTTCAGTCAGCAAATCATTTTTATGAGACATATCTAAATGGTCCCCTACAACCTTATCTATACCCAAAAATACCAAATGGGCAGTATTATGTTGTAATACATGTTTATACAATGCACTATGGGTACGCTTACATTTGATATCACTAATGTGTAATGCTATATGCTGTTTAAGGGCACAAGAGGTTTGTCCAATATAAAAAGAGCCACATTGGCACACTGCCGTGTCTATCACCCATTCACTAGTGCACTTGATCAAATGCCTTATATCATACACTCTAGAAGTATTAACTGAAGTGAATGATTTGGTCTTAGAAATCAAGTTACAATATTTACAATGTCCACAATAAGTACTGCCCACTATTATGTTCTTGGACCAGTTCCTATGAAAATTATGACCTTTTTTTGTAAGAAGAAAAATGCTGTCCAACAGTCTTCCCCTTACGAAAACTGAAACTACATTGGTCATCCAACATAGACTGAAAAAATGCATCAGATTTCAATATATGCCAGTATTTTGATGACTGAATTTTAAAAGTATTGTTTCCCAATGTAGTGATAAATCTGATTTTTCCCCACTAGTACGTATGTTACTCCTGGTATCATTCAATAGATGAATCCTAGAGCCTACCAAAGACTGTTGATATGCCTTTTGAATCACTGAATCTGAATATCCCCTATTAATAAACCTGGACTTAAGATATTGCACCTGTTGGGTATAATCACTATTATCTGAACAAATCCGTCTAATTCTCTGAAACTGGGCTTTCGGATTGTTATCGATAATGTGACCCGGGTGGCAGCTATTGGCATGTAACAAAGAATTTTTTGAAAAAGGTTTCCCATACAAATGTGTTACCATAGTACCATCTATAGTTTTAGTAACAGTAACATCCAAACATTCAACAGTAAACAAATCAATTTTACCACTAAATTGAATATCATATACATTATTATTCAAATAATAATAATAATAATAATAATAGCAGAGTTGAAGATGTTAAGATTTGCACTGGGTGTGACGAGGATGGACAGGATTTGGAATGAGTATATTAGAGGGTCAGCCCAGGTTGGAAGGTTTGGAGACAAAGCCAGAGAGGCAATATTACGTTGGTTTGGACATGTGCTGAGGAGGGATGCAGAGTATATTGGGAAAAAATGCTAAGGATGAATCTGCCAGGTAACAGGAAAAGAGGAAGTCCTAAGATAAGGTTTATGGATGTGGTGAGAGAGGACATGCAGGCGGTTGGTGTGACAGAGCAAGATGCAGAGGACAGGAAGAAATGGAAACAGTTGATCTGCTGTGGTGACCCCTGACAGGAGCAGCCAAAAGAAGAAGAAGATACATTATTATTCAAATACCTAACAAATGCTTGCCAACCTTCTAGGTCACCTTGCCAAACTACCCAACAATCGTCCAGGTATCTGTGCCACATAACAAGCCGGGACATAAATATGTTGGCTTCACTATAAAGATATTGTAACTCAAAATACCCCATGAAGGGTGCTGCATATATGGGGCAAAAGTAGCCCCCATTGCTGTCACTTTAATATGCAGATACTACTCATTCCCATATACAAAGCCATTATGCTTCAGTACCAACCCTGGTAATGTTAAAAAAATTCCATTTCATCTGAGCTATATTTCTCAGAATATTGCATCCAATATTTAATAGCCAGTGGTGGCTGGTGAATTCAAATCAAAGGGGGCTGCAGGAGACAGCTGAATGGGTGAGGTCAATGGGAATGGGTGTGGCCAATTAGAAAGGGGAGGAGCTATGCTCAAAACCACAAAGACTGTAACTTTAATTAAATACGCTGCCCTGGGTGCCAAACCATCATTATGAGAGCCCAATCAAGACAAACTGTGGTGTAGAAGAAAAAAATGTTTCAATGCATTGGCTGCATGACAGCTTACTTAATATCTAGATGGAAACAAAAAGGTTGTGAGGCATGAAAAAATAATTTACTTTTTAAATACATTACTGGAATGCCAGTCAAAATCAAGTATAAGAAAAAAAACAGCACTCAACTCAAACTACTTCTCCTTGCACTGCAGTTCTAATTATAATTTATATTCAGCTTTATTAAAGTACCAAGTAACATGCTGAAAGTAGCACTCTCTGTGATACCCCCACTTGTAAAAATGTTTCTTATCCAAAAAAGACCTGCTGCCGGACAACTATCTACTTGTTTCATGGGGAAAACATGATCAAAGTAAAAAATGAAAAGCAAACAAGAAACAAGCTCAACATACATTGCTTAAAGGATTACTGCACAGGTTATGGACCACGCACAATAGATTGGCATTCTGTTTAGTTTGCAGGTAAAGCCTGCAAAGATGACTGCAAGTCTCCAACAAATGTAATGAGCTTCTTAAAATAATGTAATCCTGTCATTTATTACAAATACTGTCATATGCATTTCAATACTCAAGGCTTATATGTTATCTAGTTATGTAAGTATTCTCTGCATGGCAACAACAGAAAGGCTTTCAATGTTGGCAATTCTTTAACAGTATGCTTATTAAAGCTTACTTGCATCTTACAATCTCAGACAAGTTTACCTGATGGTCATTAAATCATTGCTACTTAAACACAGAGCAACAGGCACTTTCTGAATAATAATAATAAGCATAAATCAACAGTATATAAATATGGCAGAAACCAGACCATTCTGCAAAACCAAGGACAGATAAAAAGCCATTGTAGTACTTGTGTCTACCTTGGATGGGGGGGGGATACTCTGCACATTTCCACTGCATAACTGCTCCTTGCCTTGCTTGGACACATCCAGAGCCACTACATGGGGGAGTGGGGTGCAACAAGTATGTCACAATTTGAAATGTGTCTGGCTGACTGTGATGGCCCTGACACATTTGTCATACCTCTCAACCTCAGAGCAAGAAATCTGGACAAAGCTATACATAGAAGTGGGACAAAGGCCCAAAAATAAGGACAATTTTTAAGTATTGCTCTTATAAACTTAGAAAGTTAATAGAATAGTAGGTTTTGCATTAGTATGAATTTTCCGAAGGGTATGAAATCTGAAACTGAAATGTCTGCAATTATTTTCTAACTTCAGTCTTTAATGATTTGACACTAATTTGCCAAAAAAACACAATTTTTATGAAAAATGGACCAAAAATGTGATGCAAAAATATAAAATAGCCACACAATACAGCTGGGAACCTGTCAAAGAAGGGACACTTTTTTAATATTAGTACTGCTAACTTGAGCAGCTGACAAAATAAAAGACTCTACATGCATTTCTGAAATAAAAGCAATCTATAACTCTGGTTATTACAGTTATTTATCAATTGTAAACCCTCCAGAATTCCATTTTGCAGAGGGATTATTAGGGGAAGAGCAACATTTTGAGCCAAAATCGGGGACAGTTGAGAGGTTTGGATATGCCTAATTCTATAAAGCAATTTATTTGCACATACCTCTCAACCTGTTAATGCAAGAAATCTGGACAAGGCCAAATATATTGGGGGAACATATAAACAGTACTAAAAATTGCTCTTGTATAAATGGAGACAGGTGATAGAATAACAGGTCTTGCTTTAGCATGCATTTTTTTAAGGTTATGAAGTCTGAAACTCAGTGTCTGTCATTATTTAGTGACTTAATCCCTAAATTATTTGCCAGAAAACCACAAATTTTATGATGAGCAAACCAAAAATAAGAAGCAAAAATCTATTCATTCTGCAAAAATCTGGACAGTTGAGAGGTATAGTTCAGCCGGGGCTGTCTTTGAGTTTGCCGCCCTTCCCCCCCTCACAAAATCATGGTCAAATGGAGCCTCCCCCCTGCAGCCATTCCAATGAACCATTACTTGGCTATTTCACCCCATTTACCATAAACACTAATGTGCATACTGCTTTACTTCTGCAATGATTTGGACTTCTTTTGAAAGTTTTATTTTGCCTTTTACAGTGCAAACACACATAGATATCTGCTAAACAAAGCAAAGCATTCTCACAATGAAAACAGACTTAGCATTAAAACTTCTCTGCCTTTGAAACTCACATTCATTGAAACAGCATTGAAACACACATTCAAAGCAAATACATTTTGCCAGAGGCAGATAAAGATTAACTTTGGGTTTGGGCTGTTTTCAAATCACATGACCCTTGCACACGAAACATACACATGCTCTTTCATACACCTTCCTGATTGTATTAAATTATATTCTTGTACAATACAGTACAGTTTTAGAGGGCATTTTAAATTTATTGTTTTAAACATTATTCCAGTAAACAATGAAACAAAATGCATGCACCAATAATGACAAAACTGCCCAATTCAGAACATTTCCATCATAAAAGTCTACTCAAACTTCTACAGTCCACTAGTATCAGTAAATATGCACAATCTCTGAAGAAGTAAAAGTCATCTAAATAATTCCAAATTAAAGAGATCTGTAACTAATGAAGAGGTTGCTGCTAGCAAACAACTTTATATTTCATTGTTTCATCTACAAATAAAGTGCATGTTGCCCTTGAGGAATAAATTGCCTATGTTACACTAACAAAATGATAAGCTAGTAATATTGCAGTAGGAAACAGATGGCAAACTGAGACAGGTTCATAGCTAGTAGGTATTTTTGCCAAAAAGGAGTGCAGCATCCACCCCCTTTGCAACACAGTACAGTAGCAACAATGCATTTATCTACTGTGGGAGTAGAACCCACAGTCTTCTGCATCAAAAACAAGCATACTACCTGTTGTGCTATTAACAATGCAAGCCAACTCCGCATAAGCAGCACTAAACTTTTGCTCCCCTGCAGCTCTCAGCTCCTTGAAAAAATCTACTCACACAGCTGTATCTCTGAACATTGCAGCACAAGAAATCTGGAAAAAGCCAAAATGTATTGGGGGGGGGGGGACAAAAGCCCAAATACCAGGGACACATTTTAAACATTGCTTGTATAATGTTGGAAAGTTGCTAGAATAAAATGCTGTTATCACCATGCATTTCACTGCAAAGACTTGAACCCAGGACCCTGTACAAAACAGTCAGAGCAACATACCACTATGCCAAATCAGGTGTCTTGTAAAAGAGAGGAAGACTGAAACTTAAATGTCTACCATTTAGTGAATTCAGTTCTCACCATAGCTGTCAACCTCTTAGCACAAAACACCTGAACAAAGCCAATAATAGGGGAATACAGCTCCCAAACATATTCAGTGAATTCAGTTTTCACCATAGCTCTCAACCTCTTAGGAAAAACACCTTGAAAAAGCCAGCAATGAGGGAGTACAGCCCCCAAACATATTAAGTAAATTCAGTTCTTACCATAGCTCTCAACCTTAGCACAATAACCTGGATGAAGCCAATAATGGGGGAATGCAGTCCCAAAAATAGGAGCAAATTTCAAATATCCATTTTATAAACTTAGAAAATTGCTAGAATAAATGATTTTGTGTTACCATGTACTTTCTGAACAATATGAAGTCTGAAATTCAAATGTTTGTCATTTTTATTTAACATTTGTTAACCAGGGAAGTCTGACTTGGAACAAAAGCCAATTGTCAGCAGAGGCCCAGGGAGAAACACTCCAGACATATCTTTGTAAGATGGGAGAACACCAGAGCAAACCCACACAAACACAGGGAGGATATGCAGACTCCACACAGAAGGCACTCCAGCCAAGAATCAAACCAGAGAACCTGTCAGACAACAATGCTACAACTGCACCACTGCACTACTGACTTTGCAAGGACACAAAACTACAGAAACCACAGGTTTTATGAGGAACAAAACAGGACAAGTATGAGGGAAAAATCTGCAAATGTTTTACAAATGGTGGTGGGTAGGGAATTTAGGCTCTTGCCACTTCGGCCCAAGGTACAGGACTCAAGCCTGTTCTCTACCCACCACCATATAGCACTTGGGGCATTTCACAGTTGTAACATCCATCCATAGCCTGCTACAACACATCCAAGCATGTCCTTCCATCTAGCCCACGATGACGAGAGCAAGCTGGGAGCTACCCAGCCTGAGGACATTGCAGTTCAATCCCCCCTCAAATCTATGCAGTTGTAACTGCATAGATTTCTGGGATAGTGCTTCTGCATGCTCTCTTCCTAATCTGGACTGCTGGTGAGACAGTCTGAATTCTGTGCGCATGCTCCAGACTGGTTCACCAGTAGGCTGGAAATGCTGCAAGTGTGCATGAGCAATGTTCTGTGACTTGCATTTATATTTTCTTCTTTTTTTCTTTGTTTACAGCTGGGGGGCTGCAGTCCTGTAGCCATAGCCAGCCTTAGGCACAGGCCAACTAGGTGGCCGCCTAGGGAGCAGCACTAGTAGGGGCGCTTTTCCAGTATTTATTTTGTGTAGGTAGACCAAGATGGGGGCACCAGGTGGTGTGGTGTGGGGTGCCATGGAGCACTTTTGCCAAGGGCACCAGTTGACCTAAGGCCGGTCCTGCCTGTAGCCCAATAGCATGAACAACCCATGTTGATACCTGAAATACCCCCCTTATTGGGGATGCTCGTATATAATGCTTGTACATCAAGTGTCCCCAAATAAGCATCATTGGAAACATGCAAGTCATTTATCAATTTTAAAAATTGATTGGTATCCTTAATTCTGTCCCTTATCAAAGAAATGAAGTGGACCCATATATATATATATATATATATATATATATATATATATATATATATATATATATATATATATATATATATATATATATATAGATATAGGTATGTAGTGCATTCAGAATTGGATCCACACTCCAAACCTCTTACTGCAACAAATCTGACCAAAGCCTATGTGAATGGGGGTGAATGGCCCAAACTAGGGACCTCTTGCAATTATTGCCCTTATCCCTTCCTCCACAGCAGAACTGTTCTGCCTTGCAACAAAATAATAACGCCTGCCAAGTCCTGGACCCAGGGCCTTGTAAACTATGATCAAAGAAATGTACTATTGCACCATCTGAGCCCTACAAAATAGCGATGACATCTCAAACATATCAGTTAGTACAGTCATCCAACAGCAGGGAAAGGAGTCCATAGAATCAGTCAGGTAGTTTATATATACATGTATATATGTATGGAGATGCATATATGTGGACAAATATATACATGATACCTATATATACATCCACATTCATATCAACATATATGCATACATATATATATATATATATATATATATATATATATATATATATATATATATATATATATATATATATATACGGAACTCCGGTCTGCTAATGATTGGCAGTAGATTTTTACCTACCGAGTTGCCAGCTCTGACGCACAACCTTCAATGAAGGTACGCCCATTCACGCATGTCTCCACACAGAAGACGCTTTAGCTGAGAATTGAACAGGACAACGTCTTTCTGTGAGGCGACAACGCTACCGCAGCATAATATATATATATATATATATATATATATATATATATATATATATATATATTTATAGAAATATACAGAAATATATGACAGCTACAAAGACATGCAATCAGAGGGTCATGCTGCTGGACACTGGATTTCTAAATCTGGAAACTCACTCACTGGAAGTATCCCTTAAAATGGGGAACAATGACATCTGTGCTATAACAGAGACCTGGATAAAGGCAGCAGGAAACACCCCTGCAGAACCAGCCTATAATTAATTCCACAACTTTTGACTGCAGAACCTGGACTGAAGCTCCAAAGGTGGTGGTATTTTCATATTCATAAAAGATGCACACACCTCCAGGGTGGTAGACCAACATCATGCATTACAGATCCTGCAGGCGTAGCCAAAATTAGGTTGTATCCTGCGATAGGTTCCCATACATGTGCCAAGACTCACACTCCATGTCCATTAACACCATGGAGAATATTAGTGTCCAACCTAACACTATCCTACTGGTTGACTTCAACTACCCCACCATTAAGTCGGAAAGCTACTCATGTACCAATGCACATGCCCATCACATCAACCTGGTCCTTCCTAACATGGCCGACTGTTGCTCTACACCAATAGTCAACACCTCACATGTTATATCTCAACACAAAGTAAACATCTTTGGATATACACAGCTGTCCTACCCCCAATGCACAGGTAACCACCATGAAAATCCTTTCCAAAGCTAACTATGGCCCCATAAAATCAGAGGTGGCTAACCTCATGGCTGCCATGCAAATGGTGACTAGTTGCATGACAGTTGAATCAAACAGCAATGCACTATGAACACGTACACAAATACATGGATACCTCCTTACCCAATACAACCAGGACCCTCACCTCCAAAAAAAGGAAGCTGATCTGGTGGTCCCCTGCCATAAAGAAACTGTACTACAGAAGGAGGGAACCGATATGGAATAAGGTTAAGTCCCAAGATGGGAAATAAACCCTTATCAGCCTCAATGAATAGTTGAGATCCCTCGTCAAATACTACAAAGTTAGCTGTGAGAACAGACTTGGAGAACATAGTAAAGACAACAACAAGGCCTCATACAGTTATGTAAAGAATCTCCATGACGATACCACAAATTGTTCTGAGCCACTAGACAATGAAACTTCCCAGACTGAGCCAATAAATAATGTCAATATACTGGCTGGCATCTTGAGTGCAAACATTACCCCTCACCCCCAAAGGACCAATCACAATACCAGTACACTGCCAGATACCCAGTATTACTGCAGCACAGGTTACAACACCACTGTCCAAGTCCAAAAATACAGCTTCTATGGGAACTGAGAATATCCCTGGCTGAGTTCTACATGAACTACAGAGTGACCTGGCACCTTGCTTGTGTGCCCTGTTCAAGCACAGACTCACCTCAGGCTTTGTCCCTACTGAATTGTGCACTGCTACAGTCACCACCCTCCACAAACTAGGTGTAACTACAGACCCTGGGAAATACCAACCCAACTGCCTGACAAGTCTGTTATGCGAAGCTGTGGAATGCATCATCATGCACCTAATAAACAGGGATATGGGAATCTGCAGACTCAGGATACCACACAGTTTACTTTTGTGAAGGCTAGGTAATAACTGCTCATTTAACCTGGTCAACCTCTTGCCATCAGTCACCTGTGCTGTGGATGAAGAGAAGGTGATACATACAGCCTACGTTGATCTGGCCAAAGCCTTTGATAACATTCCTCACTCACTAAGCTTGGCATCAACCCCTATATCACTAGGTGGAAAAAGAGGCACAAACACAAGGGTAGATTGGACATACTGCTGTCATACATTGAGACAGTTGCAGATGTTACTGGGTTTGTTGTAACGTCCTTTATGAGGAATATGACATTGGTAATACCAATAGATGTGAGTATTTACTGACTGCATTCTCCAGAGTCCACAACTGATTTACCAAGGACACCAACTGTCTGGTGAACACACAAAACATGACAGGCAGATATGTGGCCAGTCTGTGGAAAGCATGCCAGTGGAGAGGTATGTTGGAGATATATCACTGTGAGTCGTGATGTCACACACTAAATGCATGGCCACACAAACCCTGTCATCTATCAATCTACCATGTGTATAACAGCACTAATGACATAGAATGTTCACAAATCTGTGGATATGTTCCCCCATGTTGGTTGGTTGTCTCCACCTGTCCTATCCTGTGATATATTGCCACACACTGTATGTGAATCTGTAGGCCACCACCTCTGTAATGTCCCTCACACAGGCAAGGAAATGGGGCAAGGCCCACATTAAGGAATGTCCCATATGTCGGAACTAGCAGCAGTCTCCAGGCCCATAGCACAATACAGTGTGGACACCTGCAAAGTGGTATGGCCATAGCAATACCTGACATCTGCACATCTGTACAGAGGACAGACAGAAAGTAGATAGCCAACAGATTATGCATTAGGATGAATGTTTTGAAAGATACATGCCTGAAACTGAAAGGTATGCCATTACTAGATGACAGCAGTTCTCAATGACATGTCCAAAGAACATAGTAGTCTACAGTTAATATCAGC